>NC_041382.1:119721724-119768055 GCF_002162155.2 Triticum dicoccoides
AGCCCCCCGCGGCGCGGACGAGCTCGGCGACGCGGTCGAGCCACTCTTCATAGACGTCATCGACGGGACGGTAGCGCAGGAGCTCGTTAGCCGCGATGAGCGCAGCTCGAGCCTCCAAGGGTGCGCGGAGTGCGCGGGACGAAGAGACAGCTGGTGTGAGCGATGGAGTAGCGGTGCGGCCGTCTTGCCGCACGGATGGATGCTGAGACGACGCTTGCTGCTCGCCCCCCGCTAGGCCAGTGGCGGCGTTGATGGCGGGCGACGGGGAACGACGAGGACGTCCGCCGACGGGCGTCGTCTGGGCGACGCGGGAAGCGATGGCGGCCCGATGCTCGGCGCGGGCCCGACGAGCGTCGAACATGGATGCAACGGAGGGAGGAGAACGGGGCGGTGGAAGACGAACTCCGGCGCACCCCTACCTGGCGCGCCAAATGTCGGATTTCGGGTTCCGACAGACTCTTAAGGTTCGAACACTGGGATGCGCATGGAGATTACGCCTTCTACCTCTCTGTGTCGCAAGGATCTAAAACTACTGAAAGAACTACACAAGAGACACAAGGTTTATACTGGTTCGGGGCACCATTGTGGTGTAATACCCTACTCCAGTGTGAGGTGAGTGGATTGCCTCTTGGGGCTGATGATGATGAACAATACAAGGAAGAACAGCCTCGCGAGGGTCTGTTCTTGGCTGAGGCGATGAACTGCTGGGAGGAGTTCAACTACCTTTTTCTCTCTCTCTTCGAATAAGAACCCCCTTGCTGTGTGGGTGGCTCATCCTATTTATAGTGCCCTGGTCCTCTTCCCAAATATTGAGCGGGAAGGGAGCCAACAATGGCGGGCTAATTTGAAGGGGGACAACAAGTATCAACTATCCTGACAAAAGCGGTCTTCGCCTGTGCAAAGATCTGGTGATGACACCGTCTTGGGCTCCATGGTGACCTCCGCCTCGTAGTCCTCCAGGTCCTGGTCTCGTTGCACCGAAATGGCAACCTTTGCCTAATGCCTCGGTACTCCGCGGCTGCGCTTGCCCCCTTTGCACCAAAGAGGAAAGGAAGATGCCGCACGGGCTGGCACCCACCTGGCGCCCTGAGTCGTCATGGCTTGCGTCATGGGCACCTCGCGAGGTACCCCGCCTTGATCTCTCCACCTCCTCGCGAGCCAGCCTGACGAGGCCGTGCCTGAGGAAGGTCCGTGTCGTCGGCCCCACGAGGCTTGGCCCCTCGCGAGGGTCTTGAGTCTTGTGTTGGTGAAGATGGGCCGTACTGGGCCTCCTTTGAGCCACGCCGCAGGCCGCAGGTAGGCAAGTCTGGGGACCCCCGTTCCTAGAACGCCGACAGTGGAGACTTGATATTCAATGGATTTGAGACCGCAGCGATCGCTCCCCCTCGACCCGATGAACATGACTTAAATCTGTCATCGGATCACATCAGGAGATGGTCCCTGTTGCTGCAATGGCCTTAGAACCAGAGCAGATCATGCCATCCGAGGCCACAGAGTCCGTGGCGTTTGAGCCGCACACGGACTCGGCACCCCGCAATATTTGCGTCAATGGAACTCCGGACTCGTCTCCGGCTATAAGTCCCGGACCGGGTACGCCTACGGACACTGAGCTAGATCGGTTATCGATTTTCGAATTTATCGCCGCAGACATCTTCCAACACTCACCTTTGGGTGATGTGCTAAACTCTTTAAAGAACTTATCCTTAGAGAAGGACTTATGGCCGAACTATGTCTGGTTCGAGCTGGAGGCTGACAAGGGAGAATTTCACTTCCCACCCGCCACCCACTTCATAGCCACTGTCGAGGACTTAACCGACATGCCCACTTCTGGCTCTGAAGACATTGACGGCATAGACGACAACGCCGATAAGGAGCAAGGCCAAGACCCGCCAGTCATCAGGCGTGGGACGGCCACCTCTTCATATGACGTGTACATGATCAATACACTTAAAAAGCCTCGCGGCAAGGACAAGGGAGATCCAGCTAAAACTCCTGAGACACAGTCTAAGTTCCGGCGCCCCAAGTCACGTCACAGCAACGATGGCGCTGGAGAAAATAGTACTTCGGATGGCGCCGAAAGCAATGAAGACCCTGTGGGAGCAATGTCCGAACAGGAGGAATAGAAAAAGGGCAAGACAACCCCGACGAACAGGCCCCGCCCAGCGACGGCTCGGAGGACGACAACTACCTTCCGCTCTCCGAAGATGAGGTAAGCCTCGGCGACGAAGACTTCATCATACCCGAAGAGCCCCTCGAGCAGGAGCGCTTCAAGCGCAGGCTGGTAGCTACGGCAAGGAGCCTAAAAAAATAAGCAGCAACAACTTCAAGCTAACCAAGACCTACTCAACGACAGATGGACCGAAGTCCTGGTCGTCGAAGAATACGGCCTTAGTGGCCTAGCCAAAATCTACCCACTGCACAGATTGCTATACCAGTCCGATGATGAGGCGTTGGAGCCCATACCATCGTCACACAATGCGGCAGGTCCCGGCAACTCTGTTCGGATAAAGAGGCAACTCAAGCTGAACACCAGACCGCCCCACCTCACAGTAAAGGCAAGAACAACGCAGGTCACGATTACCCAGACAACCTGCAGAGGGACTTGGGCAATAGAGCAGGACATGCAAGACCGATCTATGGATCGCGAAAGCATGCTTCGACACGCGATGATGGCTACCTATTTGGACGTGTCACACCTCGCCACGACCGAGCCGAAAACCATAGGGGAACTCCTTTGGAGTTACGTCGCAGTGTGGCCCAACATAGAGGTGTCGCACACCTGCTTTGCTTCACTGATGAAGTAATGGATCATGAATTCCCCGAAGGATTCAAACCCGTCAATATTGAATCATACAACGGGACAACCAATCCCGCGGTATGGATAGAGGATTTCATCCTCCACATCCATATGGCCCTTGGGGACGATCTCCACGCCATTAAATACCTCCCACTAAAACTAAAAGGACTAGCTCGGTACTGGTTAAACAGCCTGCCTGAGAACTCCATAGGCAGTTGGGAGAACTTAGAAGAGGCCTTCGTCGATAACTTCCAACAAACACATGTCCGGCCACCTGATGCCGATGACCTAAGTCACATTGTCCAACAGCCCAGAGAATCAACCAGGGAGCTCTGGACTCGGTTCTTACTCAAAAAGAGCCAAATCATCGACTGTCCGGACGCGGAAGCCCTTGCGGCTTTCAGACACAGCGTCCGAGATGAATGGCTTGCACTCCACCTCGGCCAAGAAGGACCTAAATCCATGACAGCCCTCACTGCTCTGATGACCCGCTTTTGCGCGGGAGAAGACAGCTGGCTCGCTCGTAGAAGCAATAGCGCCAACAACCAGGGCACCTCCGAAATCCGAGACAGTAACGGCAAGCCATGAGGAAGCAAAAACAGCAGTCGCAATGACAATGAAAGATCAGGCGACACAGCGGTCAACGCCGGATTCAGCAACCCCAAGCCCGGTCAGTGGAAGAAGCCATTCAAGGCGAATCGAGACGAACCATCCAACCTGGACAGGATATTGGACCGACCGTGCCAGATTCATGGCCACCCCAATAAACAAGCTAATCATACCAACAGAAACTGTTGGGTCTTTAAACAGTCCGTCAAGCTCAACGCCGAGCACAGGGGGAAGAGGCCGCCAAGCGACAAGGATGACGAAAAGGTTCACCAACGAAACACCGGGGGTCAAAAGCAGTCTCCACCCGAGGATCAACTACTCCTAGAACGGAAATAGCAACCCGGCTTTCGCCGCCCACTCCGTACACCTACAAAGTTTGTACCGCGCATACATCATTACGCACTCAAGATACCATGGGCATTGGCGGAAGCACAATACGGACAAGCCTGCAAGCACTCCAGTAAATTTTTCTATAATTATTTATTTTCTTTTTATTTCTTCCTTCGATATCCTTTAAAAATAGGTGACGAACAGGACAAACATCGGAAACTGGCTCTATCGAAGTCCGGATCCGTACACTCACCCAAGGGGTCATGTCCGTCAAGGATTCCCCCCACCGAGGACTCGGGCTGCTACCTCTTGAGCACTGCGTTGGTTTTCCCTTGAAGAGGAAAGGGTGATGCAGCAAAGTAGCGTAAGTATTTCCCTCAGTTTTTGAGAACCAAGGTATCAATCCAATAGGAGGCTACGCGCGAGTCCCTCGCACCTACACAAAACAAATAAATCCTCACAACCAACGCGATAAGGGGTTGTCAATCCCTACACGGTCACTTACGAGAGTGAGATCTAATAGCTATGATAAGATAATATTTTTGGTATTTTTATGATGAAGATGCAAAGTAAAATAAAAGGCAATGAAAATAACTAAGTGTTGGAAGATTAATATGGTGGAAGATAGACCCGGGGGCCATAGGCTTCACTAGTGACTTCTCTCAAGAGCATAAGTATTTTACGGTGGGTGAACAAATTACTGTTGAGCAATTGACAGAATTGAGCATAGTTATGAGAATATCTAGGTATGATAAAGTATATAGGCATCACGTCCGAGACAAGTAGACCGACTCCTGCCTGCATCTACTACTATTACTCCACACATCGACCGCTATCCATCATGCATCTAGAGTATTAAGTTCATAAGAACAGAGTAACGCTTTAAGCAAGATGACATGATGTAGAGGGATAAATTCATGCAATATGATAAAAAACATCTTGTTATCCTCGATGGTAACAATACAATACGTGCCTTGCTGCCCCTACTATCACTGCGAAAGTACACCGCAAGATTGAATCCAAAGCTAAGCACTTCTCCCATTGCAAAAAAGATCGATCTAGTAGGCCAAACCAAACTGATAATTCGAAGAGACTTGCAAAGATAACCAATCATACATAAAAGAATTCAGAAGATCCAAATATTGTTCATAGATAAACTTGATCATAAACCCACAATTCATCGGTCTAAACAAACACACCGCAAAAGAAGATTGCATCGAATAGATCTCCACGAGAGAGGGGGAGAACATTGTATTGAGATCCAAAAAGAGAGAAGAAGCCATCTAGCTAATAACTATGGACCCGAAGGTCTGAGGTAAACTACTCACACATCATCAGAGCGGCTATGGTGCTGATGTAGAAGCCCTCCGTGATCGATGCCCCCTCCGGCGGAGCTCTAGAATAGGCCTCAAGATGGGATCTCGTGGATACATAAAGTTATGGCGGTGGAATTCGGGTTTTGGCTCCTTTTTTGATCGTTTGGGGGTACGTAGGTATATATAGGAGGAAGGAGTACGTCGGTGGAGCAACAGGGGGCCCACGAGGGTGGAGGGCATGCCTAGGGGGTAGGCGCGCCCCCCTACCTCGTGGCTTCCCTGTTGGTTGCTTGACGTAGGGTCCAAGTCTACTAGATCATGTTCGTTCTGAAAATCATGTTCCCGAAGGTTTCATTCCGTTTGGACTCGTTTGATATTCTTTTTCCACGAAACTCTGAAATAGGCAAAAAAACAGCAACTCTAGGCTGGGCCTCCGGTTAATAGATTAGTCCCAAAAATAATATAAAAGTGAATGATAAAGCCCAATAATTTCCAAAACAGAAGATAATATAGCATGGAGCAATCAAAAATTATAGATACGTTGGAGACGTATCAAGCATCCCCAAGCTAAATTTCAGCTTGTCCTCGAGTAGGTAAATGATAAAAACATAATTTTTGATGTGGAATGCTACTAGGCATAATTTCAATGTAATTCTTCTTAATTGTGGCATGAATATTCAGATCCAAAAGATTCAAGATAAAAGTTTAATATTGACATAGAAATAATAATACTTCAAGCATACTAACTAAGAAATTATGTCTTCTCAAAATAACATGGCCAAAGAAAGTTCATCCCTACAAAATCATATAGTTTTGTCATGCTCCATTTTTGTCACACAAGAATGCTCTCATCATGCCCAACCCCGATGACAAGCCAAGCATTTCATACTTTAGTAATCTCAAACTTTATAAACCTTCACGCAATACATGAGCGTGAGCCATGGATATAACACTATGGGTGGAATAGAGTATAATGATGGGGGTTATGTGGAGAATACAAAAAAGGAGAAAGTCTCACATCAACGAGGCTAATCAATGAGCTATGGAGATGCCCATCGATTGATGTTAATGCAAGTAGTAGGGATTGCCATGCAACGGATGCACTAGAGCTATAAATGTATGAAAGCTCAACGAAAGAAACTAGTGGGTGTGCATCCAACTTGCTTGCTCACGAACACCTAGGGCACTTGAGGAGGCCCATTGTTGGAATATACAAGCCAAGTTCTATAATGAAAAATTCCCACTAGTATATGAAAGTGACAAAACAAGAGACTCTCTATCATGAAGATCATGGTGCTACTTTGAAGAACAAGTGTGGAAAAAGGATAGTAGCATTGTCCCTTTTCATTTCTTTTTTTGGGGCCTTCTTTTTTTGGCCTTTATCTTTTTTATTGGGCCAATGCTCTATTAAATATGACTGTCGGTGTCAAAACCGGCGGATCTCGGGTAGGGGGTCCCGAACTGTGCATCTAGGCTGGATGGTAACAGGAGGCGAGGGACACGAAGTTTTACCCAGGTTCGGGCCCTCTTGATGGAGGTAAAACCCTACATCCTGCTTGATTGATATTGATGATATGGGTGTTACAAGAGTAGATGTACCACGAGATCAAAGAGGCTAAACCCTAGAAGCTAGCCTATGGTATTATTGTATGTTGTGATTGTTGTCCTACGAACTAAAACTCTTCGGTTTATATAGACACCAGACAGGGATAGGGTTACACAAGGTCGGTTACAAAGGAGGAGATATCCATATCCGTATTGCCTAGCTTGCCTTCCACGCCAAGTAGAGTTCCATCCGGACACGAGACGAAGTCTTCAATCTTGTATCTTCATAGTCTAACAGTCCGGCCAATGGAGATAGTCCGGCTGTCCGGAGACCCCAATCCAGGACTCCCACAGTAGCCCCTGAACCAGGCTTCAATGACGATGAGTCCGGCGCGCAGTATTGTCTTCGGCATTGCAAGGCGGGTTCCCTCTCCGAATACATCACAGAAGAATTTGAATACGAGGATAGTGTCCGACCCTGCAAAATAAGTTCCACATTCCACCGTAGAGAGAATAATATCCTTGCAGATCTAATTTGCTAGCTTGTTTTGGCAGCACGACATTATGTCATGGCCTGGTGATTATTCGAACCGTTTCCTTTAACCAGCCCCGCACATAACGCGAGGCAGTTTTTTGACATGTCTCGTCGAAGCAGAGATTGTGCCCCCCCCCCAATTACGGGATTCTCATCAATACGGGTGTGGGTGACCCAACCGCGCCATCAATTGCGGCACTTGGGGGACAAGCGAGTTTTACCAGGAAAGTGGGGACGCTTAGTTTCATCCTCCCTAATAAAGGGATAAGGATTCACTTTTCTACCCATGCCTTCTTCCTCCTTTGCTCATCCGCTTTCACACACTCGAGCTCTAGCGCCCAAGCCCACACTTCTACCTCAACCTTCTCCAACCATGTCCGGAGCGGGATGAAAGTGGATGGTCTCCTCCGTCACGGAGGAAGACATCAAAAAACTGAGGAGAGCCGGATACCTGCCCGACGACATCGAGCACCGGCTCCCAGATGAGGGGCAACTCATCCCCACCCCCAGGCCCCATGAGAGGGTGGTGTTTCTCACCCATTTCCTCCGCGGACTGGGATTTCCGCTTCACCCATTTATCTGGGGGCTCATGTTCTACTATGGCCTAGACTTTCATGACCTGGCCCCGAACTTCATCCTCAACATCTCGGCGTTTATCACCGTGTGCGAGGCCTTCCTCCGCATCAAGCCCCACTTCGGCTTATGGCTGAAGACTTTTAATGTCAAGTCGAAGGTAGTGAGCGGCTGCCAGGCAGAGTGCAGAGGTTCCATGGTGGGCAGGATGCCCAACGTCACATGGCTCGAGGGCTCCTTTGTGGAGACAATAAAGGGATGGTAGTCGGGGTGGTTCTACATCACCGAGCCGCGTGACCCTAAATGGGTAGCGGCCCCCGAGTTCCGATCTGGCTTCCCCACACGGCTCACCTCCTGGCAAGAGAAGGGCCTGTCCTGGGGTAGTTCGGACGAGCTGACCGGACTCCACACATGTCTTCAAAGCATGGTGAACAAGAAGCTCAAGCTTGTCAACGTAGTCTAGGTCATGCTCATCCGCCGGATCCTCCCGTGCCAACAACGGGCCTTCAACTTGTGGGAGTTCGACCCGGCGCAGCACCGAACTCTGAACAGGCTCTTCGACACAACTCACGAAGATGCCTGGAGGGTGCTGTTCAAAAGCGTCGAGGTCCTCCCTCCTGCTACTGAGGATCGCGGATTCAGCGCGAAGCGCCAAGCCAGTGCGGTAAGTTGCTTTTACCTCTTACAGGATAGATGTTTTTCATAGATTGGCCCCATGCGGGATCTAAACTCCCGTGCCTTTGACAGGATTGGTAGGAGACGGCCGGACAGATCGACTGTCCGGCACCTTTGCCCGAAGGCCCAGCAAGCGCTCTCCTGACGAAGATGCTGACTCCGGCTCCTTATACGGTGCTGGAGAAGACCAAAAAGGCCAAGGGAACCCGAAAGAGTTCCCGACGCCAGGCGTCGTCGGACTCACCATCCGAAGACTCCATGGCGCAATGCTCCCCCGAAGACGGGGAGGCAGAAGAGGATGCTCCCCCTCCAGTCGGGGGAGACAAGAAAAGGAAGGCCGCCCCGACCGGGGAGGCCGGAGGGTCCAAGAAAGGGAGGACCCTCACTACGGACCACTCTACCACCGTCGTCGACAGCGAAGACGAGTGGTTGCCCAGGGCCAGGCCCCTGGGAAAGTCGTAAGTATTCGGACACCAGAGCAAGTCATAGTATTCCTTCGCCGCACTGCTCTCCCTAACGTCGAACATGATTATGCAGGCCGCCACGAGCCAATCTCGATGTGTCATCGGACGGCTCCCTGGGGTCGTCGGACATGGATAGCGATCCAGTCCCGACCGCCTCCTCCCCTCGTCCTGCTGACGACACCGAGGTGCTGTCCCAAGAGGCACCGGGTCGGGGGGAGACAGTCCCGGAGGCGCCCAAAGGCGGCCTCTCGGACTCTGGGAGCAGGAGGACAAAGCCCCTAAGGGCTCCGAGTTCGGCCTTCAGCTGGACACTGTGCCGGAACCTCAAGCGGTTCCGGACTGTGGGCAGGCGGCCTCCTGCTAAGAGGGGCAAGATGCTTGCATCGGCAACCTCTGTCCATCCAGAGGCGCTGGACAACCTGTTGGAAGCGCTTCGCAGCGCTTCCATCGAGGAGGAGCACCTTACTGTTATGAGTGTGGTGA
Organism: Triticum dicoccoides; assembly: GCF_002162155.2. Taxonomy (NCBI): domain Eukaryota; kingdom Viridiplantae; phylum Streptophyta; class Magnoliopsida; order Poales; family Poaceae; genus Triticum; species Triticum dicoccoides. Next base: position 119,731,052 of record NC_041382.1, read on the forward strand.
TCCATAAGGTTCAGTCCGCCAAGAGAGGATTGACTGAAGCCTATGCCAGCCTTCTAACAGGCTTTAAGGTAAGTGGTTTTAAAATGTAGTAGAAATATTACCGCATAGATAGTAGCCCCTGATGCTTTTTCGGTGTTCACAAAGAAAAGCCGAACAGAGGATCAAATAATATCACAGGAGTCTAATATAAGTATGTCGATATGCATATGCAGGCTTCGCTGCTGGCGTCCACTGCACTAACTGCGGAGGTTGCCGTACTGAAGCGGGACCTCAAGGAGTCCCGAAAAGAGCTCGGCCTTGCCCAGAGGGAGCTCGAGGAGAACAAGGGTAAGTAATACCCCGTCTATAGATATGTATATATAAAAAGGACGTGATTGCAAAATGACAGGATCATTGTATGTTTGCCAGGGGCCATGACTGAGGTGGCGACCCTGAAGCGAGCGCTAACCGAGGCCGAAGATAAAGCGGCCAAGGAGTGCACCGAGCGAGAGAGGCACGAGGCTCGGGTGGGCGAGGTGCAGCAAGAGCTCTAGGCTCTCGTGATGAAGCACGAGGCATTGGAGCTTGACTTCAAGACGCGGGAGTCAGAGCTTGCCGCGGCCCTCGAGAGTGTAAAATCTGCCAAGGACAAAGCCCAAAAGGCCCTCCAAGAGATCGATGCGATGAATAAGATAGCAGCGGGTAAGGCTTTTTATATGCGAAGCAAGCATGTAAAAGTAAATTACTGATTACTTACCCAGATCCGGAGCTCCTCAGGAGCATTCGCAGATTTGCCCCGCAGTGTGTCCGATGCCGCACAGTTTTACCAGGCCGAGGACGGGAGCTCGACAGAGAAGTTGTTCTGGTCTCAGTATGCTGAGGCCGAACATCCGGTGCCAACGAGCGACCAGCTGAAGCAGATGGTCGAGCTACATAAGGCGGCCAATCAGGCCATGAAGAGCTTTGTAGTCCGGTTGTGGCCTGGTGACGCCCTTCCGAGCAGCTTCTTCGGCCTGGTGAGGCGGCTTGTGGATGCCTGCCCACGGCAGGAGGCCGTCAAGCGATCCTCTGCATTGAACGTGCACGCCGGGCTTTCGCCCGTGTGAAACTGAAGTGGGTCAAGCTAGACACCGTGAAGCTGATCAAGGAGGGGCCGCCAGAGGGCAAGGAGCACCGCCACCCCGAGATGTACTATGAGGGTGTTCTGCCGGGTGCCCATCTCATCGCGGATGAGTGCTCGAAAGATGTAATATTTGAATGAGACTTGCTCGTTTTATCCTGTATGTATGAAAACTTGTTTCATATGCGCTATGCAACACTTGTTGGAGTTTAAAATATTACCTTCTGTTTGGCTGTTTATCCAATCTGAGAGATGGCTAGTCCTCGGCTTCTGCCCCCATGCCATGAGCGCTGGGGTGTTCGGGATAAACCTGAGCACTCTTGTTCCCATGTTTGGGTCCTTCGAGGGAGGTGCTCAGCACAACGAACAAGGCAACCAGACTAATAATGCTTTATTGCTCTCACTTAGCCATAGGATTCCATAATTTTAAACTTCGGCGAAGCCCCTGGTATTTGGAAGGCCGAATTCGGGGCGCAATACACGCCTGTAAGCCGGACAGGGCCGGCCTTTCGCCCTAAGTGGCATAAGTCATTAGGGACTCGAAAAACCTCACCAAACAGCGACCAGTCTCTCGCCTTATCATGACAGTCAGTTTTAGCTTTCTCTACTGAGGTGCTCAGCCCGGCAGAACTGGGGCACAATCGCAGTAGTTCTCCTAGCGCTACCTTAGCCAATAGAGCGGAATGTAAGGTACCAAAACATAGGAGCCGGGCAAACCCAACATTTGACCAAAGACATGATTCGGAGCTGATGCATATAATGCTATAAGTTCGGGGTGCTGCACTTGTGAAAGTGTTTGGACTTCTCACACCATATTGTGGGTACTTAAGCCCCTGGTGTGTTGGTCGTACCAGAGTGTACGGTTGCAAGGCGTCATTAATGAACAATATATATATATATATATATATATATATATATATATATATATATATATATATATATATATATATATATATATATATATATATAACAGGAATGCAATAATAGTCTTAATGTCATGCATTGTTTATTGAAAAATTGTGTTAAAGCAGAATGATACAGGTGGTGCGATAAGCAAAGAGTGGGACTATGTCCCTTCCAAGGGCAAGCTAATAAATGATATGATATCAAATATTTCGCTCGTTACTGTAATCAACCTGGAGATTCTGTGGTATAACGTAGCTATCTGCCTCCTTGGTTGCTGCATCATGTGTTCGGCAATAGTGCTGCCGGACAGTGTTTCTAGAGATTAAGGTCCTGAAAGAAAAATAAAAATAACCGAACAGGAAGCCCCTAGTGCGGTTTAAGCCGCGTTTTGGGGCGTGCCGTAGTTGTGCCCCCCTCCCCACCTGTGCCCATGGTATTTTTAATGCATAATTATGTACGCGTGGCACGAATATCACCGTTGGGATGGGATTGGGGGGCGTGGTATTGCTACGCGAGCTCAGATCGTGCCAGGCGGTCTATTTGCCGATTGCCTCGAGCGCGCTTGAAGGTGTTCGGGCTTTGAAATGCCGAACTGGTAGATTGCCTTGAGAGGATGCTTTGCGCTTCCGCTGCGAGGGCCGCGGTGTGCTCCTCTGTTCGGAGAGAGCGCTCTGTGTTTCCATTGACTGTAATAACTCCGCGGGGTCCTAGCATCTTGAGCTTGAGGTATGCATAATGAAGTACCGCGTTGAATCTAGCAAATGCGGTTCGTCCGAGCAGCGCGTGATAACCACTGCGGAACGGGACTATATCGAAGACTAACTCTTCGCTTCGGAAGTTATCCGGGGATTCGTAGACCACTTCCAGTGTAATGGAGCCTGTGCAATGGGCCTCTACGCCTAGAATGACGCCCTTAAAGGTCGTTTTTGTGGGTTTGATCTTTGAGGGGTCTATACCCATTTTGTGCAATGTGTCCTGATAAAGCAGGTTTAGGCTGCTGCCGCCGTCCATAAGGACTCGAATGAGGTGAAATCCGTTGATGATTGGATCTATAAACAGTGCAGCGAATCCGCCATGATGGGTGCTAGTAGGGTGGTCCCTGCGATCGAAGGTGATCGGACAGGAGGACCAAGGGTTGAACTTTGGGGCGACTGGCTCCAACGCATATACGTCCCTGAGCGCACACTTCCGCTCCCTCTTGGGGATGTGGGTTGCGTATATCATGTTCACCGTCCGCACTTGCGGGGGAAACCTCTTCTATCCTCCAGTGTGCGGCTGCCGGGGCTCCTCCTTGTCATCACTATGCGGCCCCTTGTCCTTGTTTTCGGCAATTAACTTGCCGACCTGCTTGAACACCCAACAATCCCTGTTGGTGTGATTGGCTGGCTTGTCTGGAGTGTCGTGTATTTGACATGAGCGATCGAGTATACGGTTCAAGCTGGACGGATCCGGCGTACTTTGTTTGAATGGCTTTTTCTGCTGACCGGGTTTAGAGCCTTTGAATCTGGTATTGACTATTGTATCCTTGGTATTTTCGCTGTTAATGCGGCGATTATGCTTGTTGCAACGTGACCTGCTATTGCCGTCCTTGGTATCTGAGGTACCATGGTTCTTTGATATGTTATTACTGCGAGCCAGCCAGCTGTCTTCTCCTGCACAAAAGTGGGTCATGAGCGTCGTGAGAGCTGCCATAGATTTCGGCTTTTCCTGACCAAGGTGCCGGGCTAGCCACTCGTCTCGGATGTTGTGCTTGAAAGCCGCTAAGGCCTCCGCATCTGGACAGTCGACGATTTGATTTTTCTTTGTAAGGAACCGAATCCAGAATTGCCTGGCCGATTCTTCTGGCTACTGAATTATGTGGCTCAAGTCATCGGCGTCTGGTGGTCGCACATAAGTGCCCTGAAAGTTGTCGAGGAATGCGGCTTCCAGATCTTCCCAACAGCTAATGGAGTCCGCTGGCAAGCTATTAAGCCAATGCCGCGCTGGTCCTTTGAGCTTTAGTGGGAGGTATTTGATGGCGTGTAAGTCATCACCGCGGGCCATGTGGATGTGGAGGAGGAAGTCCTCGATCCATACTGCGGGATCTGTTGTGCCGTCGTATGATTCAATGTTTACAGGTTTGAAACCTTCTGGGAATTTATGTTACATTACTTCGTCTGTGAAGCATAAGGGGTGTGCGGCGCCTCTGTATTGGGCTATATCTCGACGCAGCTCGAATGGGTCTTGCCCGCTGTGTCCGGCCTGGCCGGATTTGCTTTTACTGTATTCGGCGTGACGTTTATCGTCTCGCAGAGTGGTGCACCCTCGTGATCCGTAGATCGATCTTGAATGCTTTGCTTTGTCCTCCAATATGTCTCGCATGTCTGGCATATCTCCCCATGCCTTTTTATTTGAATGGTGTTGGGGTGGAGGCTGAGCTTTTGGCTGGAATGCCTCTCTATCGCGGCCACGAGGTGGCCGATCAGCCATGTCATACGCTTCTTCCTCCAATCAGGGTAGTAACCTGCGCCTTGGGTAACTCTTGGAAGGACGCTCGAGTTTATATTCCTCGGCCGCGAGGACTTCAGTCCATTTGTCAGCTAGCAGATCTTGATCAGCTTGGAGCTGCTGCTGCTTCTTCTTCAGGCTATTTGCCGTGGCCATAAGCCAGCGCTTGAAGCGCTCTTGTTCGACGGGATCCTCTGGGACGGCGAATTCATCGTCGCCAAGGCTTGCCTCGTCTTCGGAGGGGGGGCATGTAATTGTCATCCTCCTCCTCTCTGTCTGCCGCTCTCTCGGGAGAGCTTGCTCCTTCATTCTCCTGCTCTAAATCTTGCTGGAGGGGATTGTTGTTGTCTTCGGCACTATCCGGAGTGTTATTATCTCCTGTGCCGGTATCACCACTTTTGCTTTGGCGGGACTTAGAGCGGCGCCGCTGATGTTGGCGCTTGGGTTGCTTCTTGGAGGGGTCATCCTCTGCTATCTCGTTGCCATTGCCTTCATTTGGTGTATCCACCATGTATATGTCATATTGTGAGGTGGCTTTCCAGTGCCCTATAGGCGCTGGTTCATGTTTGTCTCCTACATCGTCTTCCATACCGTCGATGTCTTCGTAGTCGAAGTCGAGCATGTCGATTAAATCATCAACAGTGGCTACGAAGTGGGTGGTGGGTGGGCGTCGAATTTCTTCTTCTTCCGCATCCCAATCATGTTGGCCATAATCCGGCCCGGGCTCTCCTGACAAAGAGAGAGACTTTAATGATTTCAGAATGTCGCCGAAGGGCGAGTGCTGAAAGATATCTGTGGCAGTAAATTCCATGATCGGTGCCCAATAGGATTCGATTGGCAGGGGCGCGGACGGTTCGGAGTCCGGAAAAGAGTCCGACACCTTGGAGTTATGGGCTGCGCAGAGGATTATGCTGGTGTTCGGCTCGATCGCCGTTGTGACTGCAGCTCCTGAGGCGGTGTCTAGCCATCCATCCTCGATTGGCGCAGTTGGCTCCGAACTGAGGGTCGGAGCTAATGCGGGCGTGGCCTCTGGGGTACTGTTCGGCGGCAGAGCTAGGTCATACCCATCGCGACAGTGCGGCGCGCCCAGCTATGGCTCAAATCCGTCGAAGATCAAGTCTCCGTGGATGTCGGCCGTGTAATTCAAACTTCCAAATCTGACCTGATGGCCAGGGGCGTAGCTTTCAATCTGCTCCATATGGCCAAGCGAATTAGCCCGCAGTGCAAAGCCGCCGAATACGAAGATCTGTCCGGGGAGAAAAGTCTCACCCTGGACCGCATCGCCATCGATGATAGTAGGAGCCATCAAGCCTAACGGCGATGACACAGAGGAACTCTCAATCAAAGCACCAATGTCGGTGTCAAAACCGGCGGATCTCAGGTAGGGGGTCGCGAACTGTGCGTCTAGGCCGGATGGTAACAGGAGGCGAGGGACACGAAGTTTTACCCAGGTTCGGGCCCTCTTGATGGAGGTAAAACCCTACGTCCTGCTTGGTTGATATCGATAATATGGGTGTTACAAGAGTAGATCTACCACGAGATCAGAGAGGCTAAACCCTAGAAGCTAGCCTATGGTATGATTGTATGTTGTGATTGTTGTCCTACGGACTAAAACTCTTCGGTTTATATAGACACCGGAGAGGGTTAGGGTTACACAAGGTCGGTTACAAAGGAGGACATATCCATATCTGTATTGCCTAGCTTGCCTTCCATGCCAAGTAGAGTCCCATCCGGACACGAGACGAAGTCTTCAATCTTGTATCTTCATAGTCTAACAGTCCGGCCAATGGAGATAGTCCGGCTGTCTGGAGACCCCCTAATCTAGGACTCCCACAATGATCATCACACTTCTATTTATTTACAACTCAATGATTACAACTCGATACTAGAACAAGGTATGACTCTATATGAATGCCTCCGGCGGTGTACCGGATATGCAATGAACCAAGAGTGACATGTGTGAACGAATTATGAACGGTGGCCTTGCCACAAATACTATGTCAACTACATGATCCTGGTAAACAATATGACAATGATGAACGTGTCATGATAAACGGGATGGTGGAAAGTTGCATGGCAATATATCTCGGAATGGCTATGGAAATGCCATAATAGGTAGGTATGGTGGCTATTTTGAGAAAGATATAAGGAGGTTTATGTGTGAAAGAGTGTATCATATCATGGGGTTTGGATGCACTGGCGAAGTTTGCACCAACTCTCAATGTGAGAAAGGGCAATGCACGGTACCGAAGAGGCTAGCAATGATGGAATGGTGAGAGTGCGTATAATCCATGGACTCAACATTAGTCATAAAGAACTCACATACTTGTTGCCAAAATCTACAAGTCATCAAAAACCAAGCACTACGCGCATGCTCCTAGGGGGATAGATTGGTAGGAAAAGACCATCGCTCGTCCCTGACCACCACTCATAAGGAGGACAATCAAAGAACACCTCATGTTTCAAATTTGTTACATAACGTTTACCATACGTGCATGCTACGGGACTTGCAAACTTCAATACAAGTATTTCTCAAATTCACAACTACTCAACTAGCACAACTTTAATATCACTACCTACATATCTCAAAACAATCATCAAGCATCAAACTTCTCTTAGTATTCAAAACACTCATAAGAAAGTTTTTACTAATCTTGAATACCTAGCGTATTATGATTATTTAAGCAAATTACCATGCTATTTAAGACTCTCAAAATAATCTAAGTGAAGCATGAGAGATCAATAGTTTCTATAAAACAAATCCACCACCGTGCTCTAAAAGATATAAGTGAAGTACTAGAGCAAAACTATATAACTCAAAAGATATAAGTGAAGCACATAGAGTATTCAAATAATTTCTGAATCATGTGTGTCTCTCTCAAAAGGTGTGTACAGCAAATATGATTGTGGTAAACTAAAAAGCAAAGACTAAAATCATACAAGACGCTCCAAGCAAAACACATATCATGTAGTGAATAAAAATATAGCTCCAAGTAAAGTTACCGATGGAAGTAGACGAAAGAGGGGATGCCTTCCGGGGCATCCCCAAGCTTTGGCTTTTTGGTGTCCTTAGATTATCTTGGGGGTGCCACGGGAATCCCCAATCTTAGTCTCTTGCCATTCCTTGTTCCATAATCCATCAAATCCTTACCCAAAACTTGAAATCTTCACAACACAAAACTTAACGTAGAAAATCTCGTGAGCTCCGTTAACGAAAGAAAACAAAAGACCACTTCAAGGTACTGTAATGAACTCATTATTTATTTATATTGGTGTTAAAACTACTCTATTCCAACTTCTCTATGGTTTATAAACTATTTTACTAGCCATAGATTCATCAAAATAAGCAAACAACACACGAAAAACAGAATCTGTCAAAAACAGAATAGTCTGTAGTAATCTGTAGCTAGCGCAAGATCTGGAACCCCAAAAATTCTACAATAAATTTCTGGACGTTAGGAATTTATCTATTAATCATCTGCAAAAATAATTAACTAAATAGCACTTTCCAAATAAAAATGGCAGCAGTTCTCGTGAGCGCTAGAGTTTCTATTTTTTACAGCAAGATTAACAAGACTTTCCCCAAGTCTTCCCAACGGTTCTACTTGGCACAAACACTAATTGAACACAAAAAAACACAACCAAAACAAAGGCTAGATAAATTATTTATTACTAAACAGGAGCAAAAATCAAGGAATAAAAATAAAATTGGGTTGCCCCCCAACAAGCGCTATCGTTTAACGCCCCTAGCTAGGCATAAAAAGCAAGGATAGATCTAGGTATTGCCATCTTTGGTAGGTAATTCTTCAATGAGGCATCTACCATCCTTAGGAATTTCTTTCTTTTTATTGATTATCAAACTTTTAGGCACAAGATCGAAAAATTCATTTGTAACAATTGGTTCCTTAATGATAGCAAAAAGATTGGGATGAATACTTATAGATTTGAGATCTGCAATTTCCTTACTAGAGGATTCACCCTTATTTTTAGTAACATACATAAGCTTGGCAATTTTAGTGGGAGGACTTGGAGTATTCTTTATGGAAGAAAAAGAGGTTCGCAAGTTGGTAATAATATCCTCAAGTTTATCGATTCTAGTGGAATCCTGATTTATTTTCTCATTAACTATAGGTTTCTTTTCTTTAATATTTTTCAAAGCGACTCCTACTTTAGATCCATATTGAGTGATTTGGTTCTGGATCTTTTTATCTAAATTTTCAATTAACTCTATAGTAGCAACCTTATTCTCAATAATTTCAAGTCTTTGCATTACATGATCCAAAGTTAACATAGTTCCATTAACCAAAAGAGGTGGTGAGCCAAACAAATCTATCATAGCATTATAAGAATCAAAAGTATGGAAACCCAAGAAGTTCCCTCCGGTAATGGTATCAAGGATATATCTGTACCAAGGAGTAGCGCCTACATAAAAATTGCGAATAAGAACGGAAGTAGATTGCTTCCTGGTAGATCTATTTTGAGCATTGCAAATTCTATACCAAGCGTCTTTTAGATTTTCTCCCTCCCATTGCTTAAAATTTAGAACTTCGTTCTTGGGAGACAGCCGAGAAGATAGAGGACTCGCCATAACGACAAGCAAACGGAAAAGAGGCGAACGGAAAAGAGAGGGCGAATAAAACGGCAAGGGTGAAGTGGGGGAGAGGAAAACGAGAGGCAAATGGAAAATAATGTAATGCGGGTGATAAGGGTTTGTGATGGGTACTTGGTATGTTGACTTTTGCGTAGACCTCCCCGGCAACGGCGCCAGAAATCCTTCTTGCTACCTCTTGAGCACTACGTTGGTTTTTCCTTGAAGAGGAAAGGGTGATGCAGCAAAGTACCATAAGTATTTCCCTCAGTTTTTGAGAACCAAGGTATCAATCCAGTAGGAGGCTACGCACGAGTCCCTCGCACCTACACAAAACAAATAAATCCTCGCAACCAATGCGATAAGGGGTTGTCAATCCCTACACGGTCACTTACAAGAGTGAGATCTGATAGATATGTGTCACGACCGGGTTTTCCGGGTATAAATTTCCAAAAAAAGACCGTCGTGCTCATCAGCCCCAGGATTACTGTTAGCTGATGAGGCTCCAGCTGATACAGAAATCTCAAGCAAAATACAAAATATGTAGTACAAGACCATTCTGGCCTGTGAGTACAACAATTGGGTTTCTAGTGGGTGATGACGGGAGCGGTTTGTGAGACATCAGTGTCTATGGGACTCCATTTCCCACAGGAACAGCTGACCAGGTTAACTCCTATCTTCGCGAGGCTGCTATCACCGTTGCTTAGGACTCGAGGCTGTCATCGTCACGCTCCTCTCCAAGCAGAAATCTGGCCAAGACGATAGCCAGGGACAAGCCAGTGAGTACTTTGAATGTACTCACAAACATTTAGAACATAGGTATAATATAATTGATAATCATGCACTAAAAAAAATTCTATGATCACATCGCCAGTCATAAATAAAACATCTTTTATGCATGCAAGCAGGTTATTATCATGCAACATGAATAAGCAGTAATAGAGTGGGAATAAAATGCCGCAGTCGGGCGTCTGAGCAACACCACAAAAAGGGCTTTAAAAGAAATGCCACAGTCGGGTGTCTGAGCGACACCACATAAAGGGCTTTAAAAGAAATGCCACAGTCGGGCGTCTGAGCGACACCACATAAAGGGCTTTAAAAGAAATGCCACAATCGGGCGTCTGAGTGACACCACATAAAGGGCTTTAAAAGAAATGCCACAGTCGGGCGTCTGAGCGACACCACATAAAGGGCTTACAAGATAAATAATCACAATGAATATCCAGGAGGTAGAACCGTCCAGGGATACTTGATAATATAAATAATGCAACGGGTTAGTCCATCACAAGATAATAATCATAATCTTCACAAGTCACAAGTCACGGTCCAAGTTCTGGTTTAATAATCTCTCCTCCGAAGACCGACACTAGGACCAACACTTGACCCATCCCAGACTGTAATCCTTAACCATGGACACGGCTATTCGAATAGGTTTTAATCTGTGCAGAGGGTGTACTCTTTACCCACGAGTAATGGATTCCTTTAGTCCATCGGGGCTAATTCCGTCTACGGCCTTTTAGTTGAAAACACGCCTAACTTGCACACACCAGCTTAACTCATCGGTGTCTGGAATCACCCACGACACTTGTTAAGCAAAACTCTAAGTGGGGAGGCTACAACCTCGCGTAGCATGGGATCAAATTTATATCGCGCGCTCTAAGGGGTGGCCTCCCCTCTCGGTCTCAACCGGAAACACCCATGCCCCCGGACCAGGTGGCATGCCTACCGGCTACAACCGATATCTTCCACCATGGCCTCTCTGTACGGTGTGTGCTTGAAAGGGGTTGACGACTTACTGAACCATACCCTACCTGCGGCAGGGACAAGTGGGGGTACATATCAAGTATGGGGGTTACTGGAAACAAGACTCGGTCTACGGTCGACTCAGGAGGTTTATAAGTTCCCTGCAAGACATGTAAACACATATATTTCAATCAACAAGAGCACAACTCAATATACCTTACCATCCCATACCGGACATAACCGTCCTGACGGGGACCGGCGATAAGCTCACGCCTACCCAAGGCCGAGGCTTTCCCGGATTCCTTTCCGGCATGGATGCAAGGCACATGAGGTTGATTACCATCACATTTATATTCATTTCCAACAGCAAGGAAATCACTAATATGCTTCCATGCAAATGATCATGTCACATAAAATAACAAGTCCTCTGAAATAAGATGGTGTTATAAACGTGTCAAATAACGCACCAAAACATTATGCCAGGGTTCAGAATGCTTGCCTTTAATGGTGTGGAGAGGTGGGGTGCTCTCCAAATTTTTTTGAAAGCTTCCTTCTCTCCCAAAAATCCTATTTCCAAAAATATGCAAATAACACATATTTCAAAAACAGTACAAAAAGTTGTTTGGAAAATTTTCAAATAAAACTTAAAATAAACTAGACCAAATTTTAGGAAGGTAGGAAAAAGAATCAACTCATTTGGAGTTATATTTAACAAGTTATAGGCAGTCAAAGTTGTGGTAAAAATCTGTTTTTAATAAAATCAGGAAAAAGAAAACGTTTCAAAAGAGATTACGCTTTTGGACAGAGAAGACGTATTTGCGCCTTTTACGCCTCCACTTATCCAGCGTGGCTGCCGCGTGAGTCACCGACAGTGGGCCCGCCTGGCCCACTGGCCAGGTTTGACTGGCCCACGCGCGCGTCGTCTCCCCCTGACCGAACAGGGGCGGAGCTCCGGCGAGGCTCGCCGGCTAATGGCGGCGTCCCTCGGTGATCTGAGTGCATGGGCGTGCTCAGGAGGTCGAGACGAACTCGGGGGTACCCGCTATGGTCGCCGACGTGGACGGAGTTGCCGGCGACGAGCTTCGCGGCGGAGATGGTTTCGGGGGCGAAGTGATATTGGGGCTGCGGTGGTTCCCGATCAAAATTGAGTAGGGGGACGGTTTCACGGGAGGATGAGGAGGTTCCTGGCGAAGCGAATGGAGAGGGGGAGGTACTGGAGGTGCCGGATTGGCCGGGGCGGTGGCGGCGGCAGGAGTTGCCGGAGATGAGGAAGGAGGCCTCCCCGGGTCGAATGTGAGGTAGGGGAGCGCCATTGGGGTGTCCTGAGGTTGCCTGCATGCTCGGGGAAGCTCGGGGCCTCCTTTTATAGGCGTGGCAAGGCGGTTCCACGGTGGCTGCGGATTAGGTCGCCGGCGACCGCCATTCTGTAGCTAGGGCGTCGTGGTGGCGACGAGCGCTAGCGGACACACTCGTGGATGAGCTCGCGCTGTTCCAGGGGCCAGGTGGCGAGCGGAAGAGGCTTGGGCAGCGCTGAACGGAGCAGGGGTTGTCGGCGGCCGTGGCGGCTAGCTCCTAGCCTGTCGGGGACGTGGCAAGGGGCGGCTTGGCGTGTTGCGGTGAGGAGGGACGTGCGTGGCGTGGCTCTGCAGTGGAGGCAAGGCCAGGGGCGCGACGCGTCGGCTCGGGCGCGGCACGTGCAAAACGCGTGCCAAACGCACGCTCTGCTCGCGCTCCGGGCGTGCACGGGACGTGCTCGACGTAATGCCAGGGCATGCTAGAGGTCGCGGTTGAGGCTGGGAAGAAACAGGGCTGGGTTAGGGTTAGATAGAGGGTGAATGGGCATGGTTGTTAGGTCAGGCGACCAAGTTCACAGTGTAAACTTGAATCCATGCCAAATCTGGCTATGCTCTCCAGGTGTTTGACAAAATGCCACAGGCACCTAGGCTCTTCTTGGGGGTGGCCAAATCCTCCAGATCAGGGTCTCCTTAGATGCAAGAGAGAGTGGTGAGGTTAGTTTGTGAAAATCACAAACTTGTTAGTGCAAGTTTTGCAAAACTACAATTCTGGACAGGAAATAAATGACATTATTTCATGAACCAAAATTAATCCAATGGGTGCATGCTCCTGGATTTAGGGGTTTGGTAGGGCTGTCTACAAGTAGGAGAAAACACAAGATCTTTGGAGCAAAATTAAATAGGGTTGCAGTAGAAATCACAAGGTTGGATCAGAATGAAAAAGAGGTTGATTGACTCAAAATTTTCAAGGAACAGCACTAGGTTTTTGCATAATGTTGAATCATATGCTACTACCAATATCCCATAATTTTGGTGGAGGCTAGAAAGAATTATTTAAAAGGGTTGTAGTGCAAAATGCACTCTGGACCAGAGAAGGAAAAATTGATGCAGAGATTAAATTATTACATAAATAAAAGATATTTTTTTATAAAACTGATTTAAAAACATCACATGACATCTCCAATTTTTGGTTAGAATTTTAGGTGAATTTATCCAATGGTATAGTTCAAATATGGCCATATAACCTTGAAAAACCATTTCCAAGAAAGTAAAGATCAAGCAACTTAATTATTTAATTAGTTATATTAAATAAGGGAAAGTTTCTCTTGACAGATTAAATAAGTCCAATGACATATTTGGAAAGTTTTCTCTCTGGGAAAAACTCATCATCACAGGGAAGGAAATGATTTAAAAATAAAAAAGGAGCTCAGAAATTCAAAGTTTTAATTCCTGGCAAAAAAATTTAATTCATTAAAGCAAGGCCAAATTTTTGGGGGTGTCACAACACTACCCCCCTTAAGAAAAATCTCGTCCTCGAGATTTGTTAAAAGCTGTGTTAAGAAAATACTACGCAATAAAGATGTGGCTTTAGTGAGAGGGCAATAAGTGGTGAAAAACCACAGTGTGAAAACAGGTGCTGCGTGGAAAAGTCTACGGTTCGGGACAAAAACGTGAGATTTCTACGCTGGATAAAAATTTAGAATAACTTCTAAATTTAAAAATACGCTGGTCGTACCCGAGAGCACAGTGCTCTCTCTGGCCGACAGGTGGACCAGGGGCCCACTATCAGTCTCTTCTACTCCCTCTGGCTCTTTCTTCTTCCTCTCTCCCGCGCGCTTTCTCCACCGGCGACGCCTAGTGTGTAGGGCATCTAGGCCGTACCGTGGTAGTGCGCGGCGTGCTAGCTGCTGGTGCAGCGTGCACTCACCTCGCGGGCCAGCGCGCTGTAGGCACTGCTCGCGGATTCGACTCCGAACACCGGCGATCGGCGACGAGCGGCGTTGGTGGACTTCGCCCACCGTACATCGAGCTCGAGCTATAAAATGGCCGGGGTGCCTCTCTCTTATTCCTCACACCTGGCCTCACTTCTCCTCCTCCTCCCTCCATTACTGCTTACAAAAGCTCGGGTTAGGCCCTAATGGCGGAGGCGATGCCGGACTGGTTTGCGATCCTGATATGCGGAGGGCTGGCGACACTGCTGGGGCTCTCTGTGCTCCTGTGCGCGATGATCCTCGACGATCGTCGCGACGCTGCTGCTCGGGTGTTGGCTCTCCGCGGTGGTGGTGATCATGAGGAGTAGATGGGGTGTGCCGGGTGCTAACTGTTGTTAGGGGGGTGATTAGCTGGATGTAACACCGTTGCAAAGTTTTGCAAACAGTGTATGTGTTCGAATGGTAATGGTTGTGAGTCTGCTACCTGGTGCTGTGTGAAGTTAATACATCCACGCTGTGAGAAAGTGTAGATGTAGCAACTCAGGGAAAAGAAATCTCACTCCAGAATTTCGCGAGGAAAAACAGTTAATTTAAAGGAGTATAAACCACAACAAAAACTACATACATTAGTAGAAGCCAAATATTTGACTCGTCGTACAAACTCAGGATATCACGCATAGGTCACACACATAAATAAATGTTGCAAAAAATGAACACTGCAGCGACGTCTAAAATGGAAACGGTAACTGGACGGGGTCCCTAGAAAATGTCTCTGGTACTAGGATACACTCCTCTTCTATCGGGGAAGTGGATTGACCAGTCGATGCACGTGTCTCTCCTGGTCGGGCCTTAGTGCTCTGCCGATGGCGATCTGAGGATTTAAATCTGCGAGGCTCTGAAGATAACCCATCACACGTTGGGTTAAACGTTCTTGAGCGATGACGTACTGGACAAGGTTGGCCAGGACTGGGTCTCTCTCAATGCGTCCACCGGGAAAAGATGTCACTCCTCCGGGTGTTGCATGGCTCGGGAAGTAATAATATCCTCGTTCGCGGGCATAGGGTATTGCGGATCGAAGGTGAGCAATCGCTTCTTTCGCAGCAGCTTCTATGGCCAAGTGTGGGGTTGGCATAGATTTCCCCACGAAGGAAACTTCCGTTGGATCTTGATTGGAGTCTACAGGAGGGATGTGCACTGCTGCCCAATATTCCGAGGTGGAAGGGGTGATCCTTGATTTGAACAGCTCGTACTGAGGTGGCTGGGTAGAACCCATGGTACTGCGGGTAAAATCCCACAATATTTTGACAAAGCTACCTGGGGTTGCATCTAGGGTTCTCAGATGAATGCTGGGGCTCGGCATGACAGGAAAAAGTTGTGAGTGTGGTGCACAAGGTGAGGGTTGCTGGGTAAGGTCACAAGGTGGCCTTTATATAGCAATGGAGCCGGATTCGTTTTACCGTGGTGAAAGGTAATAAATTTGCCAGCTTAGCTCCAAAGGTCAGGTCAGTGTCAGAGATACACATATCTCATAAAGAGACGTGTTACTGTGGTTGTCGTCGGGTTGGTTTTGGTAGTTGTGCCCGGAAAAATATGCAACTATGCGCTGACCAAATATGCAAGGCTACTATTAAAACAGAGGCACAATGACAGGCTGCGTTAATATACACGGTCGCATGACTACAAAGTGAGGATACACTGAGACTCGGTACTACTCGTACGGCTTAGTCTACCTCGTTTATGTCTAAACGGGCGTGCCTGGTGGATGTCGAGGCTTCTCCACGTGTCTCACTGCCGGGATTAGTCGGAGATGGCGGAGGAACTGCAGGGTCGGGGTAGTGATGATGACCATCGCGGGGATTGTTGGCCACAACCCCGTTGGAGTGTGCTCCCAAAAGGCGACGAAGCACTTCTGGGGTCATCAAAGCATCTCGGCTGATGGCT
Organism: Triticum dicoccoides; assembly: GCF_002162155.2. NCBI lineage: Eukaryota > Viridiplantae > Streptophyta > Magnoliopsida > Poales > Poaceae > Triticum > Triticum dicoccoides. The sequence goes on from NC_041382.1 coordinate 119,747,042, forward strand.
GGAGCTGATCTCGGGGTCTCGATCGGTTGTCCAAACAGCACGACTGGGTTGTCAGCGTTGGGCTCGTTTTCTTCTCTCGTCGGGGCTCGACGAACCAGCTCTCCACGAGCTGCAATTAAATCAATAGTGATTTGATCGCACAGTTCCTCTAGTGCACTTACATAGCACACCAGGTGCAACAATGCAGGATCTGTCTCGTGATCTCCGTTGGCAACTTGCGGTGGTCTACCATACCCTTCACGTCTGGGGTAGTAGTGGAACGAGCGACAGTTAACTCTGGGCGACAAGTGCCTGAGATGAACTATAGCCTCTCGAGCCGCTAGTTGTATGGCTTGTGGCTCAAAGGAAGTTGTTCTTCCGGTGAACCTGTAGGGGCGCTCGGGTGCTAGACCCCTACTGTAGATGTGTACAGTGGCCCAGAATTGACGGTCTTCACCGCTCATGGGTCCTTGGTACACAACATATTCTGGTGGCTCCTCTAACGCATAGGCACGACGGGTGAGGTTTGCGAGGATGGTCACAAAACCTCCAAGGTTGGTTGCTGTGGTCTCGTTGTGCACTATGGGGCCAGGCATTGTGGCTAGGTTGGGGAAGAGACTGTGCTGTGCTGGGTTGAGGCTAGCGTGCCCTTTTTATAGAAAAGGGAACGGAGTCTTCCTTCGCACGCTTGCGACTGAGACATTTTTGCCATCGGTCACTGGTGTGCGATCGACAGGCTAGGCTGACAGGTGGGGCACCGACTGCCAAAAGTGTCGGGATTACTGTGTGGCTATCTTACATGAGAAGCTTGGCTGGGGTTTGGCTAAGGTCTAGTGGGTTGGTTTGCCTAAGTTTTTCGACCTGGCTAAGATAGGATTAGTCAATGGTCAGCCTGGATCTGATACCAAGTCTGTCACGACCAGGTTTTCCGGGTATAAATTTCCAGAAAAAGACCGTCGTGCTCATCAGCCCCAGGATTACTGTTAGCTGATGAGGCTCCAGCTGATACAGAAATCTCAAGCAAAATACAAAATATGTAGTACAAGACCATTCTGGCCTGTGAGTACAACAATTGGGTTTCTAGTGGGTGATGATGGGAGCGGTTTGTGAGACATCAGTGTCTATGGGACTCCATTTCCCACAGGAACACCTGACCAGGTTAACTCCTATCTTCGCGAGGCTGCTATCACCGTTGCTTAGGACTCGAGGCTGTCATCGTCACGCTCCTCTCCAAGCAGAAATCTGGCCAAGACGATAGCCAGGGACAAGCCAGTGAGTACTTTGAATGTACTCGCAAACATTTAGAACATAGGTATAATATAATTGATAATCATGCACTAAAAAAAATTCTATGATCACATCGCCAGTCATAAATAAAACATCTTTTATGCATGCAAGCAGGTTATTATCATGCAACATGAATAAGCAGTAATAGAGTGGGAATAAAATGCCGCAGTCGGGCGTCTGCGCAACACCACAAAAAGGGCTTTAAAAGAAATGCCACAGTCGGGTGTCTGAGCGACACCACATAAAGGGCTTTAAAAGAAATGGCACAGTCAGGCGTCTGAGCGACACCACATAAAGGGCTTTAAAAGAAATGCCACAATCGGGCGTCTGAGCGACACCACATAAAGGGCTTTAAAAGAAATGCCACAGTCGGGCGTCTGAGCGACACCACATAAAGGGCTTACAAGATAAATAATCACAATGAATATCCAGGAGGTAGAACCGTCCAGGGATACTCGATAATATAAATAATGCAACGGGTTAGTCCATCACAAGATAATAATCATAATCTTCACAAGTCACAAGTCACGGTCCAAGTTCTGGTTTAATAATCTCTCCTCCGAAGACCGACACTAGGACCAACACTTGACCCATCCCAGACTGTAATCCTTAACCATGGACACGGCTATTCGAATAGGTTTTAATCTCTATAGAGGGTGTACTCTTTACCCACGAGTAACGGATTCCTTTAGTCCATCGGGGCTAATTCCGTCTACGGCCTTTTAGTTGAAAACACGCCTAACTTGCACATACCAGCTTAACTCATCGGTGTCTGGAATCACCCACGACACTTGTTAAGCAAAACTCTAAGTGGGGAGGCTACAACCTTGCATAGCATGGGATCAAATTTATATCGCGCGCTCTAAGGGGTGGCCTCCCCTCTCGGTCTCAACCGGAAACACCCATGCCCCCAGACCAGGTGGCATGCCTACCGGCTACAACCGATATCTTCCACCATGGCCTCTCTATACGGTGTGTGCTTGAAAGGGGTTGACGACTTACTGAACCATACCCTACCTGCGGCAGGGACAAGTGGGGGTACATATCAAGTATGGGGGTTACTGGAAACAAGACTCGGTCTACGGTCGACTCAGGAGGTTTATAAGTTCCCTGCAAGACATGTAAACACATATATTTCAATCAACAAGAGCACAACTCAATATACCTTACCATGCCATACCGGACATAACCGTCCTGACGGGGACCGGCGATAAGCTCACGCCTACCCAAGGCCGAGGCTTTCCCGGATTCCTTTCCGGCATGCATGCAAGGCACATGAGGTTGATTACCATCACATTTATATTCATTTCCAACAGCGAGGAAATCACTAATATGCTTCCACGCAAATGATCATGTCACATAAAATAACAAGTCCTCTCAAATAAGATGGTGTTATAAACGTGTCAAATAACGCACCAAAACATTATGCTAGGGTTCAGAATGCTTGCCTTTAATGGTGTGGAGAGGTGGGGTGCTCTCCAAATTTTTTTGAAAGCTTCCTTCTCTCCCAAAAATCCTATTTCCAAAAATATGCAAATAACACATATTTCAAAAACAGTACAAAAAGTTGTTTGGAAAATTTTCAAATAAAACTTAAAATAAACTAGACCAAATTTGAGGAAGGTAGGAAAAAGAATCAACTCATTTGGAGTTATATTTAACAAGTTATAGGCAGTCAAAGTTGTGGTAAAAATCTGTTTTTAATAAAATCAGGAAAAAGAAAACGTTTCAAAAGAGATTACGCTTTCGGACAGAGAAGACATATTTGCGCCTTTTACGCCTCCACTTATCCAGCGTGGCTACCGCGTGAGTCACCGACAGTGGGCCCGCCTGGCCCACTGGTCAGGTTTGACTGGCCCACGCGCGCGTCGTCTCCCCCTGACCGAACAGGGGCGGAGCTCCGGCGAGGCTCGCCGGCGAATGGCGGCGTCCCTCGGTGATCTGAGTGCATGGGCGTGCTCAGGAGGTCGAGACGAACTCGGGGGTACCCGCTATGGTCGCCGACGTGGACGGAGTTGCCGGCGACGAGCTTCGCGGCGGAGATGGTTTCAGGGGCGAAGTGATATTGGGGCTGCGGTGGTTCCCGATCAAAATTGAGTAGGGGGGCGGTTTCACGGGAGGATGAGGAGGTTCCTGGCGAAGCGAACGGAGAGGGGGAGGTACTGGAGGTGCCGGATTGGCCGGGGTGGTGGCGGCGGCAGGAGTTGCCGGAGATGAGGAAGGAGGCCTCCCCGGGTCGAATGTGAGGTAGGGGAGCGCCATTGGGGTGGCCTGAGGTTGCCTACGTGCTCAGGGAAGCTCGGGGCCTCCTTTTATAGGCGTGGCAAGGCGGTTCCGCGGCGGCTGCGGATAAGGTCGCCGGTGACCGCCATTCTGTAGCTAGGGCGTCGTGGCAGCGACGAGCGCTAGCGGACACACTCGTGGATGAGCTCGCGTTGTTCCAGGGGCCAGGTGGCGAGCGGAAGAGGCTTGGGCGGCGCTGAACGGAGCAGGGGCTGTCGGCGGTCGTGGCGGCTAGCTCCTGGCCTGTCGGGGACGTGGCGAGGGGCGGCTTGGCGTGTTGCGGTGAGGAGGGATGTGCGTGGCGTGGCTCTGCAGTGGTGGCAAGGCCAGGGGCGCGACGCGTCGGCTCGGGCGCGGCACGTGCAAAACGCGTGCCAAACGCACGCTCTGCTCGCGCTCCGGGCATGCACGGGACATGCTCGACGTAATGCCAGGGCATGCTAGAGGTCGCGGTTGAGGCTGGGAAGAAACAGGGCTGGGTTAGGGTTAGATAGAGGGTGAATGGGCATGGTTGTTAGGTCAGGCGACCAAGTTCACAGTGTAAACTTGAATCCATGCCAAATCTGGCTATGCTCTCCAGGTGTTCGACAAAATGCCACAGGCACCTAGGCTCTTCTTGGGGGTGGCCAAATCCTCCAGATCAGGGTCTCCTTAGATGCAAGAGAGAGTGGTGAGGTTAGTTTGTGAAAAGCACAAACTTGTTAGTGCAAGTTTTGCAAAACTACAATTCTGGACAGGAAATAAATGACATTATTTCATGAACCAAAATTAATCCAATGGGTGCATGCTCCTGGATTTAGGGGTTTGGTAGGGCTGTCTACAAGTAGGAGAAAACACAAGATCTTTGGAGCAAAATTAAATAGGGTTGCAGTAGAAATCACAAGGCTGGACCAGAATGAAAAAGAGGTTGATTGATTCAAAATTTTCAAGGAACAGCACTAGGTTTTTGCATAATGTTGAATCATATGCTACTACCAATATCCCATAATTTTGGTGGAGGCTAGAAAGAATTATTTAAAAGGGTTGTAGTGCAAAATGCACTCTGGACCAGAGAAGGAAAAATTGATGCAGAGCTCAAATTATTACATAAATAAAAGATATTTTTGTATAAAAGTGATTTAAAAACATCACATGACATCTCCAATTTTTGGTTAGAATTTTAGGTGAATTTATCCAATGGTTATAGTTCAAATATGGCCATATAACCTTGAAAAACCATTTCCAAGAAAGTAAAGATCAAGCAACTTAATTATTTAATTAGTTATATTAAATAAGGGAAAGTTTCTCTTGACAGATTAAATAAGTCCAATGACATATTTGGAAAGTTTTCTCTCTGGGAAAAACTCATCATCACAGGGAAGGAAATGATTTAAAAATAAAAAAGGAGCTCGGAAATTCAAAGTTTTAATTCCTGGCAAAAAATTTAATTCATTAAAACAAGGCCAAATTTTTGGGGGTGTCACAATATGATAAGATAATATTTTTGGTATTTTTATGATAAAGATGCAAAGTAAAATAAAAAGGCAATGAAAATAACTAAGTGTTGGAATATTAATATGATGGAAGATAGACCCGGGGGCCATAGGTTTCACTAGTGGCTTCTCTCAAGAGCATAAGTATTTTACGGTGGGTGAACAAATTACTGTTGAGCAATTGACAGAATTGAGCATAGTTATGAGAATATATAGGTATGATCATGTATATAGGCATCACGTCCGAGATAAGTAGACCGACTCCTGCCTGCATCTACTACTATTACTCCACACATCAACCGCTATCCAGCATGCATCTAGAGTATTAAGTTCATAAGAACAGAGTAACGCTTTAAGCAAGATGACATGATGTAGAGGGATAAATTCATACAATATGATAAAAAAACCATCTTGTTATCCTCGAAGAGACTTGCAAAGATAACCAGTCATACATATAAGAATTCAGGAGATCCAAATATTGTTGATAGATAAACTTGATCATAAACCCACAATTCATTGGTCTCAACAAACACACCGCAAAAGAAGATTACATCGAATAGATCTCCACGAGAGAGGGAGAGAACATTGTATTGAGATCCAAAAAGAGAGAAGAAGCCATCTAGCTAATAACTATGGACCCGAAGGTCTGAGGTAAACTACTCGCACATCATCCGAGAGGCTATGGTGTTGATATAGAAGCCCTCCGTGATCGATGCCCCCTCCGACGGAGTTCCAGAACATGCCCCAAGATGGGATCTTGTGGATACAGAAAGTTCAGCGGTGGAATTAGGGTTTTGGCTCCTTTTTTGATCGTTTGGGGGTACGTAGGTATATATAGGAGGAATGAGTACGTCAGTGGAGCAATAGGGGGCCCACGAGGGTGGAGGGCGCGCCTGGGGGGTAGGCGCGCCCCATACCTCGTGGCTTCCCTGTTGGTTGCTTGACGTAGGGTCCAAGTCTCCTGGATCATGTTCGTTCCGAAAATCACGTTCCCGAAGGTTTCATTCCGTTTGGACTCCGTTTGATATTCTTTTTCTGCGAAACTCTGAAATAGGCAAAAACAACAATCCTGGGCTGGGCCTCCGGATAGGTTAGTCCCAAAAATAATATAAAAGTGAATAATAAAGCCCAATAATGTCCAAAACAGAAGATAATATAGCATGGAGCAATCAAAAATTATAGATACGTTGGAGACGTATCAGCGGCGCAGATGTGCGACAGGAGGTCCAAAATAACTTTTTGTAGACCGCACTCTATTTCTCGAGCTTGTACTATTCTTGTTCCTCCGCCTCCAACCCCGAGCATGTCAAATAGCCGGGAGGATGACTTACACACACACACACACACACACACACACACACACACACACACACACACATATATATATAGAAACTCTATTAGTGACCCAGGGTGAAGAATAAGCTATTCTTCACCCCAGTCCATCGACCGAGCTCCTCGCAAAAAAAAGTATATCGACCGAGGTACGTTCTGGTTAAGCAAATCTCGACTGATATAAAATTCTGTTGCACTGCCGTAAATTTAACTTTATGGCAGTGGTTAAGCAATTCTCCCCGTACCTATTTGTTTTTTTTTCTAATCAGCTATGACCTATGAGCAGTTAAGCGACCAGTAGGTGGGCTCGACACGGTTCCTCTCACCCCGGACCATCCTCTCCGACGACGATTGCTGAGGCGGCGATAGCGATGGCGACGGTGCCGGAGGGACGATCGGGAGGTCCACTCCCCTCTCTCGTACGTGGAGTACCCCCCCCCCTTTTCCCTCGTCATGCAGAGTAGTGACCATGAGGGGAATTGGGCACTGCAACGATTCGGTGCGAGCTCGGGGATGGCAACGTCCTTCTCCGGCGTCCATCTCCATCACCGGTGGTATTCTCTCTGGTAAGATCTTCCTCCCGTACCTTTCCCTTTCCTCCTCCATGAATTTCTAATTTTTTAGGGTTAGGGTTCTTGATTTTTTGGGAACGGGGCTAAGAAAGAGGAAGAAGTACAAGAAAGGAGATGAATGAAAAGAGGGAGCTTGCATACTGAAGGGGGTGATGGAGTAGACCTTCGCTCAGATGCGAGATCAATTCGAGGAGGGGATGATCATGCAGGAGGAGAAGAGGACGAGCTCAACTCTGCGGAGGAACAACACTAGAGTATCTTCCAAGATTCAGCCCTGTTTCTTGACATTTTTTTCTATTTTGGATGAATTGTTCCTTATTTCTTCTTTGGAGCTCCATTGCTACAAAAAAAGGAGCAATGCCCAGCCGTTTTCACTTGGTGGATTTGGGATGCTGCTACTATATTAGGATGGTCATCCCATCATTGTGAATCTGCCCTGTTGCAGAATAAGGCGCAGAAGGAAACCAGAAAGGGCAAAGCACAAGAAAGTGTGAAAATAACAAGCCACACACTGTGAGCAACTAAGAATCACTCCCAAAAATAAGCACAAATCATTGAAGCCCAAGTAATTGTGATCTTAATGCACAATGTCATTGACTTCCTGATAGGGAGTATAACGTTTTGTTAGATTTCAAGTCCATCAAACCACTGTCATCAGGGCTGATCATACCTCTAAATAGAAAGAAATGTAAACCTTTGGATTCAATGATCTTGCTAAAGGATACAAATGTGTCTTTTCTTAAATGTAAGGTATTTGATGGCTCCATTTGGTCAAAAATTTCTTCCCCTGTTTCATTACATAATTTGTAGAGAAATCATGGTGCTTAGCATACTTCTCTTGCCTTCAAAGTTCAATTTCTAAGACAATGGAGATGTCATGCCTTGTTTTATTAGGAATGATGCATCCAGAAAAACATTCTCATATTATGGAACAGAGGGAATATTTGTGATATATCCCTGTAGGCAACGGATAATGTTAGTTTCCAGTAGTGCCAATTGGCTCCTATCTGAACTTTATTTTTGAGATGCACTTCCATGTTTGTGAGACCAATTCCCTCTGTCCCATAACAGACCTATCTTTTACCATATTTGCTATTAAATGTAGTTTTTCTAAATTCAGGGGAACGATGTATGCAAAGAGTGTGACATCATACACCTTCAGGTGATGCCTATAAGTTACCTGAATAGTTTAGGACTTCCATCATTTTACTTTGACAATAATACTTCCTGAGTTCACAAATTATATAATATGAAAACTTGCAACATCCAATGCTTTTAGTTGAACGCACATTCCATCATATATTTCTAAGCTAACATGTTATCATTTTTATGGCAGGCGCACTGACCTAGAATAGCATAAGAATGACCACTCAACTAGCTAGTGTTTGAAACTTCAATTCCATGTAGAGATACCCAACCCAGCAATTTGAAGTCTCTTTTTTCTATACAAATAAGTCTCCCCGGCTCCATTTTATTAAAAATCAAGGCACAGGGATTCTTATTTCTTACAATATGTGCAGAGTACAGCAGTGTACTACGTCAGTAAAAAGAGGTAAACCTTGCCTGGAGTCCAAAACTACAAGATGTCTGATGCCAAAAAGATACACGCTCCTTGCACCATACCAGATAGATGAATATTAGCACACTGGTATTGCCACATTTAGTCAGGCTGATTTATCAAAAGCGAATGATATTGGATTCTGTACCCCATCAATTATGGAGTTATGGTATCAGTTTTTGTTCTAACTTCTCATGAATACACATCAATTATGAATTGATTTTATTAGCAAATGGATACTAGCCAGCAATTTTATTTCAGTTATGAAGATGATGTTATTATTTTCTAATGCATGCTACCTGCTGATCAGGTGGGTCCACCTCCAGCCACACAAGTATTATTTCTAATGGACGAAGAACTACATCTTCAGTTTAAGTAGTAAGAGCCGTATTCAGGTTATATACATGATCAGAGACAATTTTATTCATGATATAGCCTGATTTCAGACCGCGGTTCTTAAATATGGTTTGGCAAGATTTAGGAAACAGAGTTTGGCCTTTTATATTTTTCATTCATACCATGCATCCGGCGTGTTATGGGTTCATGTGATTCCGATGAATTTGGTACATCCGAAATCAATCTGTGATGTCTTTGATTTCAACATTGTTTCCAATTTTAGGTTTGCGAAGCCTATTAACCGTTCAAGTGTTATATGTGCTTGTGTGTTGGTACACTTGTGAGAAAATATTCTGTTTGTCAGGTATCTGTTCAAGCGGATGATGGTTAATGTACGAGGGATAGACATTAACGTCTCCGTATCTATGGTGGGTACTACTAATGTTGAATTGAAATTTCAGGCTTTCTTTTTCTAGTAACCAAAAGCAAAATTTAGGTTTTGGTGAGAAGAAAAGTGAACCTAAAGGGTGCAGTACTATTAATAGGATACTATATGTTGGTTACAGCTCATGGATAGTAATGTTTCAGTCGCTGGAGAGCTTGCTGAACAGATGAAGTTGACGTAAAATCTCTGGTCACCTGCAAATTTAGCTCCTTGAAGATCAAGTTCAGCAGTAGTCAGTTTCAAGTTTGGTAGTATTCAGTTTTGTAATACAGTAGTGATTTCTGAATTTTTCATGCTGCTGGTTACCAAGCTAAGTAGCACTCAATTGTGTCCAAACGAATTTTATTTGTAATTGTGAGGATGGTTTTTATTATGTGAGATAATTAGCAGAACCACAACACAGAATCTATTTATTAGACCACTTTGTTGTTCCGCTGTTAACAAAATATTCATAGCGTACAGAATGAATTGCGTGTATTTCTTATTGTTAGCAAAAATGCATTCCACAGAATGGTGATAATGGCCTGTGTTACTTAAATCATTTCTATATTTCATTTTTGCTAGAGACCTGGTGTACTAAGTCCAATAGAGATAGTAAAAGAACTAACGAAAAATACATCAAATAAGGAACGCAGCCTTATATCTCAAAAATCAAGAACGCCCAGCTACTATAAGATTACCCGAGTGGCCGTAAAATTATGTCAAGATGCGCCAGACTGGTTCCTCATATCCAGGGAGTAATTTACTCGCATGCAAACTGTTAGATGCAGCAGACTGACTCCTCCTTGGAGTAATTTACTCGCATGCAAACTGTTAGATGCGGCAGACTGGCTCCTCCTTGGAGTAATTTACTCGCATGCAAACTGTTAGATGCGGCAAACTGGCTCCTCCTTCCATGCTGTAATATTACCTCACAAACGTGTTTTCCCTTACAGATTATGGTTCTGACCGTGGGTATAAAAACTGACTAGGGTGAGGAATAAGAATTCCTCACCCAGGGTGACGAATAGCGCGACCCTATATATATATATAGGTAAATTATCTAGGGCACCTAGGTGCCCAAGCACCTAGGTCGAACCCGAACCGCTAATGCATTTTTTTGCTAATAAATATAAATAATCAGGAGTACCTTCCATATAATTTTCTTTCCATTTTCTATTTTCATGCATTGATAAGCTTCACGGTATTGATTGTTGACTGGTTTCCAAAAACTGGATGGTATTGATTCCCTCGTAAAAGATCTCTTTTCTTAAACAATTCTACTATAATCATGTTAAAATAGTCTAAATACTCGTGCACTTGTACTTGGGTAGCTATATACCCTATGATTATTCTAGGTTTTAGATACCTTCAAACGTTTTCAATATATTTGTAAGTCCATACTCAAGTTTTCGCAAAATACGGTGCAACTCATGGTGTTTCTCTGTATGTACATACCTCGAATGGAATATACCCTATGATTTATTCTAAATTTTGGATACCTACACACGTAGTCCGATATATTTGTAATATTTCAGTTTTCGCGAAAAAAACAGTGCATACTCAAAGTATTTATTTGTATGTATGTACCTTGATGTAAAAAAAAAATTGGTATGTACCCATAAATATAAGTGGATACATGTACGTAAACCAACTACCTTGAGAAATGTTTTTTTACGTTCTATGAGCATCTATACAAGATACCCGATAGAGATGTAGCAGAGGTGTGATACTCGACGAATCATACTATAATATTGTGGTTACATACCCAAAAATATATCTCTTATCCTCAAAGAATTTGTGGGTATATACCCTAAACACAGCTAGGTATCATACAAAGAGAAATAATTCTAGTTACGTAGACACCACTATGCATACATGTATCTTTTTAAAACGGCGCGTTATCAATACTTGTGTAGTGTGTACAGCAAAAATTAGGCAACTTTTAATAATTTCCTTTTATGCATTAATTAGTATAAGTTTTTCACACACACATGCATAGCTATAATTAGGTAGATTCTCGTTTTCTAGGGAATGTTTTGGTGCATGCATTCTAATTAATGCCTCCATCCAAATGGGAGCAAGTGGTCGCTGATTCACACAGTTATAGGAAATTAATTAGTACATCCGCAATAACTTTCCAATTAAGTCTTGCAAACGGTTATACCCGTTACTTTCTATACCTAGCACATCGGCACACATCCTAAAGCAATCCGAAGGTTGACAAGCAAGGAGCTTGGGCACCTAGGTGTCCCAAACTGTCGTCATATATATATATATATATATATATATATATCATAAGTAATCATTAGCATATCACTCGGTTCCCATTAAACAAATATCCAAACTAATCACCTGCATTGTTTCCCCAACAAATATGGCTCCCACGGTTGTTTCAGAGAAACACCTAGGCATAACCTGCCAGGGGCTTGGTGTGGGAACAAATGAGTTGCCAGTAAAAGTCCGAACCTCTCTATAGCATACTTCAGCGTCGCAAGTTTGGCCTTATATGCATCAGCTCCGAATCATTGTCTTGGGTCAATAGTTGGGTTGCCCGGCTCCTGTGCTTGCTACCTTACGTTCCGCTCTATCAGCTAGGGTAGTAAAGGGAGAACTACTGCGATTGTGCCCTGGTCTAAACCGGATGAGCACCTTATTAGAGAAAGCCGAAAACTGACTATCATGATGTGGCGTGAGCTGGTCAACCACTTGATGACTTCTTAGAATCTTTAGCGATTCTCCGTGTCACGCGAGGGATCTTTTTCGGATCAAATATGCAAGGCACCATATTCCACATACATACCAGGGGCTATGTCATAGCCCCACCATAAAACTCCTATGGCTAAGTGAAAGTGTTAACGCCCTATAGTTCAATTGCCTGGTTCGCCGCATTATCACCTCCTTCATGGATCAAGACGTTGGATAAAGAGTGATTAAATGCCTTTCCGAACACGCTCGTACTTCCTACGAGGGGGCTGAAGCCGACGACTGCAAAACTTTCAGATTAGATTAAAACGGCCGCATAGGAGGAATTCAAGCTTTCAAGCAAAACATAAATAGATTAACTATAAAATTGTCTTTTACAATTTTCATACACCTCACTCGAACATTATGTATTTTGAGCACTGACCCTCTATAAAGCGGGAGGCCTCTAGGACGTCTTCAAAATAATGCTCCGGTTCCGGACGGTCCTTGCCTTTGGGTGGACCCTTCGTTGCAACATCGATGGCCTTCATCTTCCCCCAGAACATCTTGACTCGGGCAAAAGCCATCCATGCACCCTCAATGCACGTTGACCGCTTCACAGCATCGATACGCGGCACCACGTCAACAAGCCTTTGCACCAAACAAAAATAGCTACTCGGAACAGGCTCGGTTGGCCACAACCGGATTACGACATCCTTCATGGCAGCGCCAGATATCCTATGAAGTTCAGCCCATTCGGACATCTGTTCATTGAGCAACAGAGGGCGTTTTGATGCGCCAAACTGCGACCAAAAAATCTTCTCCATTGCATATCCATCTCGCGCTTGGTAATACTATGCCGCATCGGCAGAACTCTTCGGCAAGTCCAAGAACTCGTCCGGAGAACTCCATACTTGGTTAAGCTAGGCATAGTTCGGGTCACCGAACTTAGTTTGCAGCAGAAAGGGCTTTCCAAATGCAATCTCCCTCACCTGTCGAACCTCCTCATGGGTTGCTCTGCATTCCGACCGTGCTTCTCTCGCCTCTTGTAAGGCCTTGTCCAGATCAACCGTTAAGGCTTTACTCTCCTTCTCTAGAAATTCACAGCGGCCAGTAGCATTCTCCAGTTCGAGCGTCATCGTGGATATCTTCTCCTCATCTTGGCGTCGTGCAGCTTGTTCGGCCTTTAATTTAGCCGATGCCTTTTCGGCGGCAGCATTGCTACGCCAGGCCTGCTCCTTGGCTCGGGCCAGCTCCGCTCGAAGAACTTCAACGGTGGCAGTACCATCTGCAGCCAAATCTCAGCATCATGCTTATACCACAAAATGTATGAGGATTGCCCCGAATACATACCTTGCGACTCGTCCAGACGCATATTGATTAAAGCAAGATCATCCCCTGCCACATCAAGCTTCCGCTGCAAATCGGCGATTTCGATAGTCCGGGAAGTGGCCAAGGGGGAAGTAGCCTGTGTTCAAAGTTCATCAGGTTAGTCCTCAAACGATCCTTTTCGATCCTCCGTTTGCTTCCAAGTGGAAACCAACCCGAGTATCAGGGGCTACTACCTATACACATGCGCATCTTTGCAAATGAAACATAGCTGAAAACATTATGTCACAAACCTCGAAGCCCTTCAGTAGGCTCATGAAGGCTTCATTTAATCCGCTCTTCGCGGACGAGATCTTCTCAATCACTGTACCCATCAAGGTACGCTGTTCCCCCGAGACAGATGCTTTCCGCAACATGTCCCGCAATATATCCGGAGTCTCCGGGTTTCCTGAAGCTTCTCCAGGAGCACAATCATCCTTTGAAGGAATCTGTTCACCCGTCTCTAGAATCACTGTCGGCTGCGAACCAGTTAGTCAGGGACCTTTGTTATCATCAGCCCCGGAATCTCGGATGCTCGGTGCTCCACCTTCGTGTACCGCCTGTTCTGTCCCCTACGTAACTTTTTGGTCAAAAGAGACCCTCCGCGATGACACTTCAGAGGCATCCGCCTTGTTGGGCGAGGAGGTTGGAGGAGGCGTCTCGCTCTCCATCATCTTTGGAAGGAGACTCCCCGAAGAAGAGGATCGCCCAAAAAAACTCTGTGCCGGCCTGTAAAAATGCATGAATGAGTTACGTATATCTTCGATAACAGCAACGGAGCGGGACACTATGAAAGTACTCTGGATTCTCTTACGGTTTGGCCGAGGGCTTGTCCCCTTGTTGGAGCTGCTCAACAACATCACTTTCCAAACCCAAGCCGGTCGACGGCGGCATCTTGCCCTTCTTGAAAGACCTCCCCTCCCAATCTTCGGAGGCGGCCCTTTTCCTCCTGTTTGCAGAAGGGATACTGGGTCCTTTTCCGCCTCCGTCCTCGGGCGAGGAAAGGTCGATTTCTCCGAACTCAGTGTCCGACTTACCTCCGGAACCAAGGTCATCTTGGGTCTTTTCACCCTCCCCTGCTGATACCTGGTATGGCACCGAGGCCAGCATCCTTGTTAACACAGGAGTAGATGAGTCTTTGGGAAGGGGAGCCGGACACCTAATCAATTCCACCTTCTTTATCCAGCCCTGAAAAAGGGTGATATTGTTGGTATCTTGCCACTGGGTATCTGATTATGAGGTATTCGGTAAATGGGTACTTACCAGGGTGTCCGGATGGTTACAGTCTAGGCCGACATCTTCGGTGGTGTCCGGCCATTGCCTTCGTTTCCCGAAGAATAATCTCCACATTCCTTCATGCGTTGTGTCGAAGAAGTGCTGAAGAGTCCGCGGCCCTTCTGGATTGAACTCCCATAGGCGGAGAGGCCGTCACTGGCATGGCAGGGTCCGACGAACTAGCATTACATGAACGACATTGGCTATGTCGATGTCCCTCTCGATGAGGCTTCGGATGCGACTTTGCAGAGTTCGCACATCATTCGTTGATCCCTAATCTAGCCCCTTGTTAATCCATGATGCAAGCTGAGTTGGGGGGCTGGATCGGAATGCGGGCGCGGTTGCCCACTTGGATCTGCGGGCTCGATGATATAGAACCACCCCTGCTGCCACATATCGGAAGATTTGGCAAAGGATCCGCCCTTTCAGCCAAACGGCGCTAGCAAGCTTGCTCACTGTAGCGCCGCCGCACTCGGCCTGCTCCCCCTCTACCACTCGCGGCTTCACATTGAAGGTCTTGAGCCACAAGCCAAAGTGCGGAGGAATTCGCAGGAGGGCTTCACACGTGACGATAAACGCCGAGATAAGAAGAATAGAGTCTGGGGTCAAATCGTGAAAGTCTAGCACGTAATAGAACATGAGCCCTCGGACGAAGGGGTTAAGTGCAAACCCCAACCCATGGAGGAAGTGGGACACGAACACGACCCTCTCGCAGGATCTGGGGGTGGGAATAACCTGCCCCTCGGCAGGAAGCCCATGATGGATTTCAGCAGTCAGGTACCTCGCCGCCCGAAGCTTTGCAATGTCTTCCTCCGTAACAGAAGAGGCTACCCACTGGCCTTGACGGCTAGATCCAGACATGACTGGGGCTGGTGGCGACCGAAACCCGGGTGTTGGAACTCAGGGTAGCATGAGTTGAGGAAGATGCAAGCGTGGAAGAAAAAGACGGGTCTGTACCCCTATATAAAGGCTGTAAATATCAAACATCTCCTCTCAGGCCTCAAAAACTTGCGTGTTTCCAAGGAGTTGTACCCAAGCGACGGTTGGGTTACCCACCTCCGGGTCGATAGGAATCCCTTAAAAAAGGGAGGCACGATCTCTGCTTGGATAAGACGTGCCAATAAGGCCACGTCCTGGAACGTGGGGCGACGGGCCGGCTAAAACGGTTCAAAAGTAGTGGCCAGGCAGGTGTGGTGTCATATTACCAAAAAGTGGTCGATGGGTTGAACCCATGAAATATTATGTCCTCTACGGTTGTGCATACAAGTCCGGACACAATCATTACATCTGAAGATCAACTAGGAGTTCGGAAGGGGGAACCCTCCTTACAATGCCGAAGACAATCTGCGCGCCGGACTCCTCGTCATTGAAGCCAGGTTCAGGGGCTACTGAGGGAGTCCTGGACTAAGGGGTCCTCGGGCGTCCGGCCTGTTATCCATGGGCCGGACTGATGAGCTGTGAAGACACGAAGGCCGAAGACTGTACCTGTGTCCTGATTGGACCTCCTTGGCGTGGAAGGCAAGCTTGGCGACCGACTATGAAGATTCCTTCTTATGTAACCGACTCTATGTAAACCCTAGATCCCCATGGTGTCTATATAAACCATAGTGGTTAGTCCAGAAAGGATATACTCATTACCATAGTCATATAGGCTAGGCTTCTAGGGTTTAGCCATTACGATCTTGTGGTAGATCAACTCTTGTAACACTCATATTCATCAATATCAATCAAGCAAGACGTAGGGTATTACCTCCATAGAGAGGGCCCAAACCTGGGTAAACATCGTGTCCCTCGTCTCCTGTTACCATCGATCCTAGACGCATAGTTCGGGACCCCTTACCTGAGATCCGCCAGTTTTGACACCGACAAGAGACACTCTATTTGTCTATGTATTCACACACGTACCAAGTTTCCAGTTAATACAATTCTAGCATGAATAATAAACATTTACCATGATATAAGGAAATATAAATAACAACTTTATTATTGCCTCTAGGGCATATTTCCTTCATATAGAAGATGTTGACTTGAGCAAATCCATCACAAACCCCTTTGATCCCCTCTTAATAGTGTGGGGTCCCTATAACTCAAGAATCATAAAAGAGCTACACTACATAGCTATCGAGAATCCATTCTTGAGTGTATATGTTTCTTTGGTGGTCATCACTCCACAACACTAACGTCAAAGGAACTAATACCTTTGACACGAGCCATTCACTTGAGCTTGATGTTGATGTTTCTTCTTGGCTCAAGATGAAGGCAAGACATTGGTGAAGTCTTCAAGTCTCTCCCCCATACACAATGTGGGAAGCTTTGCTTATTCCTCTTCACTTGTCCATCATGTGATCATCCACAAGCTACAAGCATGTAATCCTTTGGGATGGTTATCTTGAACTTGCCCTTGCCAACCATGATCACCAACACTTGATTTCATCCTCTCATAGACACTTGAAATCTCTCTCTCGATGCGAGCCCATGAGAATCACCTAACCCTAAAAACATAGACAACACATAGTATGGGTTAGTACACAGAGTGCAATTGATAATTTCTTATCATACCACAAGATCCTGTGTGGTGCATCATTTGTGCTCGTGTGTTGACTATTTAGAGTTTGATCTTTGAGCTTCATCTTGGTCAACCTATATCTCTACTCCATGTTTAATCTTGACATCTTCAAGGGTATATTGAATTCTTCACTTGAATATCTTGCTTGAATACTTGATCAATCATGACTCAACACATGAGTCCCTTATGATCATATCTTTGAGCCACTCCTAGAATTCATCATTGAAATCATCCTTTTAAGATCTTGATCCATTATGGCTCAAACCATAGCTCTAAGCATGGCAACCCTTAAGATACTCCAATGAACTTCATTTTGATCATCTCAATGTAATTGTTGCTTCAAAGCAGTTGTCTTCCATTATTCTTCAATCATTTTCCAATGGGACTAACCTTCAAATGTATATCTTAATGCAAACATTAGTCCATAAGGATTGTCATTAATTACCAAAACCACACATGGGGACTACATGTACTTTCAATTATCTATGAATATTATTTTGTTCTTCCCTCAATTCTTATATGCATGATTTGATATCTTTGCAAGTCCTTTGAATTATCGGTTTAGTTTGGCCTACTAGATTGATCTTTCTTGCAATGGGAGAAGTGCTTAGCTTTGGGTTCAATCTTGCAGTGCCCTTTCCCAGTGACAGTAGGGGCAGCAAGGCACGTATTGTATTGTTGCCATCGAGGATAAAAAGATGGGGTTTATATCATATTGTTGGAGTTTATCCCTCTACATCATGTCATCTTGCTTAAAGAGTTACTTTGTTCTTATGAACTTAATACTTTAGATGCAGGCTGGATAGCGGTCGATGTGTGGAGTAATAGTAGTAGATGCAGAATCCTTTCGATCTACTTAACACGGACGTGATGCCTATATTCATGATCATTGCTTTAGATATCTTCATAACTATGCGGTTTTCTATCAATTGCTCGGCAGTAATTTGTTCACTCACCGTAATACATGCTATCTTGAGAGAAGCCACTAGTGAAACTTATGGCTCCCGGGTCTATTTCTTATTATATTGCATCTCTTGTATTTACATCGCATCTAGTTTACTATTTTGCAATCTTTACTTTCCAATCTATACAAACAAAATACCAAAAATATTTACCTTACTATCTTTATTAGATTTCACTTTTGCGAGTGACCGTGAAGGGATTTACAACCCATTTATCGCGTTGGTTGCAAGGTTCTTGATTGTTTGTGCAGGTACTAGGTGACTTGTGCGTTGTCTCCTACTTGATTGATACCTTGGTTATCAAAACTGAGGGAAATACTTACACTGCTTTGCTGCATCACCCTTTCCTCTTCAAGGGAAAATCAACGCATGCTCAAGAGGTAGCAGGGGTGCATGGATTCATCGGGAAGAAGTGTGATCATCTCGCAGAAGGTATTGCCGGACGTCGAAAAGGCCTAAAGATAGGTGGTGGCAAAAGTGTCATTTTCATAATGTGACATCATCATTGAAGTCACACCATTTGAACGGGCTCGGGAAAGATGAACTGGGGCTTTGGAATCACCTGATTCGGAGTTAAGGTTAAGAAGTTGTGTTCGTTCATCCATAAAACGATTAAACGAGGAAATGAATAAAAATTATCAATTTCGGCCGCTAACTAGTGAACACCCGCAACCTAACCCTTTCGGCACATGGCTGAGGACGAAAGTACCTTTCGAGGAATGCACTTTCGTTAAAGAGAAAGTGTATTCTTCCTGTAAGTCATGATCTATTGCACTTCGCGGAACGGAAAGTGTATTTCCTCGTAGTACGCTTCCACTTAAGGGACTGGACCCAGTTGTCGATGGCACGTGCCTCTTCGTTGGCCCGCTTACATGTGGGTCTCGGCCTGCTCTCTCTCTCTCTCCTCCCACCACCTTCTTCAACCTCCTGACAAGGAGATGCAGAGGAGGCTCGGCCGAGCTTCGTGCCAGCGACTGGGACCTCCATTTGCGACACCTGACATATGGAAGTGCTAAGGGGGTCGAGACGCATTCACCCAGGTGATGCTTGACCTCGGGGAGGGGGGGGCAGGAATGAGCAGAGCTAGGCCCGTGACGGACAGCAGCGATGGGTGCCATCAGGGAGCACGGCACGCCGGAGAGAAGATGGTATGGGGTTACAGAGATGTTCTTGCTAGAGGAGGTGTGTCATGGCTTGGTTTTCAGGGAGAAGGGGAGCTCAGTTGGCTCGAATTTGAGCGGGGACAAGTCTAAGGACATATCTACTGCAAACTTGAGATGAGCACCCTCTCCTCTCGCGACCGCTTCGCCCCCGCGGGCGACCGGTCGCGCCTCCAGCGCCTCCTCCCCGAGCTCCCCCCTCCCCTCTCTCCTTGCCGCTGTCGCTGGCGTCCGGCGCTGAGCCTAGCCCGGGCGGCGCTGGCGGCGGCGGCCACTGGCCTTTCGTCTCGCGGGTCGCTCTGACGCGGGCGGTGCGGCGCTGCGGGGTGCTCCTAGGCGGCCGGCGGGGGATCTTCTGGGCGGCGGCGCTGCCGTTGGTGGCGGTGCAATCTGGCGGCGCCCGCTCGGCCCAGATCTGGGCCCTTCGGGCCCCATCTGGGTCTAGGCAGGCCGGCGGCATGGAGGGTCATCGGTGTGGCTTTCGGGAGGCCGGGGAGCGGGAATGGGCGGGTGGATGCTGGCGGCCCTGGTGCCGCCCTGCTGCAGCGTGGCCGGAGGGGCTTTACGGGCCCAAATCAGGCCTGGCCGAGCCAGGGGTGGCCTGGTATGCCCTGCTGCTGTGTCAGAACGGCGACCGCGACGGTGCCGGAGACTCGGGCTTCCCGCACGACGGCAGTGGAGGTAGTTCCTCCCGCGTGGCTCCGGTGCTGCTGCTTCTGTCGCCTCGTGCGTCTCTCTCCATCCTCTTGGCCTCGTGGTGGTGATCTCGGTGAGGCGGCGTGGGTGGCGTCAAGACCGTGGTGGCGCATGCTGGTGGGCGGCGAGGTGGCTGGTTGGCTCCGCCCTGGTTGGGCGGCGGGGTTTGGAGTGCGGGAGAAATCCCTTGCCGACTCTCTTCCGGCTCCGATGCGGTGACACCTGCGGTTGCCACCATCCCTTCTTGGAGGGTGTCGGATGTATCCATCCCCCACTTCCTTTCGCGTGACGGGGGAAACCCTAGGACACGTCCGAGCAGCAGCGTCGTCGACGTCGCATCCCTTGTTGGAGGTGCTGCTTGGTAGGCGGGTCGGAGCCTGGCTATGTGGTGGGTCAATTTCGGAGGGCGCAGCGGTGGCGAGTCATCCGCGCTTTGTCGAGCTGCCGTTGTTGGTATTTCTTTCTTCTTCTTTGTTCTTTTTTTCTTTGGGCTTGTTATGCTTCTCGCCCGAGCATTCCTATGTATCGGTGTTGGTTGCTTTGGAGTACAAAGCAGGGGAAACCTTTTTTGGGTAATTTGAGCAGAGAGGAGGCGTGCAACATATATCAATGTGATGCAAAATAATAAACATGTAGCAAGAATAAAAAGTAACGTGCTGTTTAAACGAGTGGCTCTTAGCCAAAGGCACGGTGCAAAAAACAAAACTGAAGTAGTACTCCGACTAGCACGGATGAGACAGTATTGCATTCATTTCTAGCACGCACATAATTTCATCTCTTGAATGTATCGCATGCGTACAAATCGTATATGTGGGATCAAAATATGAGAAATGCAAGTGGCATTGCAGAACGATCAATGGGCAGTCGCAATTTTCCTGCTTAAACAGAAAAAAAATGGAAGCTGGCTATTCCGAAGAAGGGGAAAAAATCATGTCAACGTTTGCACACGATTGCTAGAGTGAATGAATCTTCTTTAGCGAGGAATGGGATGTTCTCCCTCGCACAACACTTGTTGTAATGTTATGCATTAACAAACAGTAGGCTAAACATGTCTTTTTT
>NC_041382.1:119768213-119801224 GCF_002162155.2 Triticum dicoccoides
GGGGGGGCGCACCTCTCTGATGTCGTTGCCTATCAACTCAACAGCCTTCTGTTCCGATTCATACGCACTCCTACAAAGAAAAAAGTGAGTACATTAGTCAACAAACCTTACAAAATAAGCAAGTTATGCTTTGCAAACTCCATGTTGTAACTGAGGACTTACCAAAAGTTTGGTGTTGCCAATACTAGGAACTCCGTATTGCCGGTGATATTTTGCTAACAGGAAACATGTTATTGTCACTCAATCATATCCAACAGCACATAGGGACAAGATTTTTTTGTTTGTCTGACTCACAAAGTGAATTTCTGGTAGACAGGTAACGGCTTGCAGTGCAGGATCCAGCTCCTCATGGTGTTTGTACCTCATTAGTCCTATAAACCAAACAACCAAAAAAGAGATGAAGGGTATGTTTGGTTTGAGCCCCATCTAGCCCTGCCAAAAATTTGGCATGACCAAACAAAGGGCATGGCCAAAATTTGGAGCCATGGTAACTACCATATATTTGGTTTGAAGACAAATGACTTCAGAACATATATTGGCAAGTGTGTGTGGTCTGGTTCTAAAATTCAAAGTTTCGATGATGCAATAAATATAAGCCTACAACATGCAAGAGAACATATAACAATATCGTCGCAAGCAAGACTAACTGAAGATTCATTAGACATGGTTTTAATATACCAAGCATACATCAACTTTATTGCCTCATTCATGTAGTGTCAGTAAGAGAAATAACTCAGCATACCTAGAGCTCGCGAGACTCCAAGGCCTAGGTCACCATCAATCTTACTAATGCCATCTGCATCGACCACTTCAAATCCAGCATTTTGAATTCTGTTGGACTCCTCCGGAAGCCCTGGCTGGTGCTCCGTAGAGAGAGGAATTGCCTTATGGAAACAAGCTTAAGTACCATTAAAATCCACCAATCCGGTATAAAAAGACAGCAGGGTAATTAGATAGAAGATAGTACTCAGTGCACCTGGCTATCCATGGAAAGTACGCAGCGACAGGTGCCTGCATTGCCAACCATAATGTGGTTTCCCCTCACGACCACTACACAAGCACATGCTCCTTCATGCAGTGGTCCTGGATATACCTACGATGCAAGACAAGATAAAGTATATAATAAGTATTTTTGTAACATGATGGTTTCTTCGATGCAAGTAATTATATGATTATCACCTTCAAACAAGCACACGAAAGAAGCCTGTCTCTGAATGTCGTCGGTTTGAGGTAATTGGTAGGAGTGTTAGTGAGGGCTGTCAATTCCTTCCGCCCTTCTTTTTGCTTCATCATTTCATCCACTCTACATTAACAGCAACACCATATTTAACATATGTAAGGACCTTGGGTTGTCATAGCAGCTGGTACAAGGGGGGAAGAGTGGCGAACTGGTGTTAGATATATAAAATTACCTGAAAAATGCGCTGGTCAATGCAGCATCACCATTGGTGGCAAACTGAGGATGCCTAAGCATTTCAGTATGCAAATGCTTTGCACTGTAGCTAGAGACTGCTGATCCTGAAAATTAAACAAGCTTAGTGAATTAAGTGTGTACATACATTATAAGATGGTACTGGTTAAAGCAGCACTTAGTCTGATTGTGCATATAATTAAGATGACACTGACACATTTTCCTTTGTAAAATTAGGATGTGAGTGTACCTCCCAAGCCATCGTAAACACCAAAGAATGATGTTCCAGTTGGGACGTCAAGATCAGGAAGGGCAATATGCTGCAAGATCAGGAAAATGAGGTTATAATTCCGTATTTAAAAAAAACTACTTATAGTTCAGTCCAACGAAGAACAAGAGGTAGTATGTTACTCACAGCCTGTTGCATAAAAGGCTGGGTTCCCTTGGAGCATGATACAGCATACTCTAGCCTTTCATTCCCCCCCCCTCCCCCCCCCTCCCCCTGATTTGTGCTGACAACCGGACGGTTGCTCATGGTTGCAGCGCTCTGCTCGGAAATCAATTAACACAAGAAAATGAGCATACAATGTTCTACAAAGCACAATGAAACTAGGACAGATCACAGCTGGATGAGCTACTATGATGATTTGAAGTAATCCTTCAGGATGTACTAATAGCATATTTACACCTACAATCGACAAAGTGCACACTATATTTAACTAACTGCAGTAGTTATAGAGCATTGAAAAATGTAAACTCATTTGGGCAGAAGAAAGGTAAACCAAGAAATGAAGTAGAACTTTCCTAAAACATTTTTTGGATGTACTATAGACACAAATTTTTGGATTGCACGAAACTAGAGGGCCACAAAAACAATTATGCAAGCCTAGAACACAGATCTTTACACAGATGCAAGTAGCCTCGTCTACAAGTTAGTGCCAAGAAGAATAAAAGTTATACACTTATGCAGCGGAAATGGCAAGATCAGGCAGTTCATGTACGGACTCGTCCACATGCTCCTCCTCTATTCTAATTGACGCAAACAACAGGAACGACTTGCCACAAACACGATTATGCATAGAACATAGATCTTCACACAAAGGCAAGCATGCCTCGGTCTACAAATCAGGCCTAGGTACCCAGGTATGCAGTACAGTAGTCGCTCATATGCTCTTAGTCTATGAACTAAGCGGAACATTAAGAACGGCCAGAAAATTAATTTTCGCAAGACATAAGGAAATCGCTGTGCAAGCTGAGAAAGAGATCTTCACACGCTTCAAGCAGGAGTCGGTCTAGACCGCTCCAAATCTAAGAACCCAAGGGTCTCGTCAAGCAAGAACACATCAACCCTGTTAAGCAGCGAACTGAGACCAGGAGAGCTGCCCCTTCCACTATCCAAAAAATACCTAAACAGTTGGCACTTGGCACTCATGTGCGTATACCACAGCTGCAAAGAGATCGCAAATAATGTGGATCACCCACGTCTTGCAGTGATGGCCTTGTTTAATTTGGTACTAGTGCAACTATGAAATGGCATCAGTTCTTAACACGGGCAACAAATGAGCAGCAAACATAAAGCACCGGCGCCTCGTAAGAAAAAAAAAGGAGAAATGTGCTCCCAGTAGAGACTTCGAATTCTAGCCAGTGTAAATTGCACAAAGTGTTGTCTACACTCTTAATATTCACTGCTAATAATAAGCTGCACTGCACAATGTGCTAATTCTAGCCAGTGTAAGCTGCGCTGCACAATGTGCTGTCTACACTAATAATAATAAGAAATGACTTGACCCATACCAAATTGCACAATTTTAGGGCGTGTTCGGTACTCCTCCAACTCCTGACTCCTTAGGTAATTACCGGCCCTTGCCACCGCCAAGTGAATTCTTCTCGTACCGGTTCGCTCCGAGTCTTTTCTCTCGTTGCAAGTCGTCCCTCCCTACAGCATTCCCCCCTCCTGTCCCCGACCAGGCCTATGGCCCATCCCATCTTTCCCACACCTTGGACTGCCAGCTTGTTCGTGATGGGCCACAAAGGGGCGATTTTATGGGCTTCAGGTTCGCTCCCTCGTGCGAGCAAGAAGCGGTGACACCGAACATATCGCTAGCTTTGGGATCGATCGTGAGAAGCTGGAGCTCGATTCCGGGGAGCAACTAGTTAACGAGCGCTCCTTCGGGAACCTCGCAACGATCAGCGCCACTTGGCGCGCTCTCAGCCATTCGTCACGTGTCGCGCTTTGGACGTTCTCTTCGGATTTTTTTCGCACGCGTTTTCGGCTTTTTAAACGGTTTTTTCCCGGGTTTTTTCGACGTTTTGGTTTTCCCCCGGTCTTTCTTAGCTTTTCGATCAAAAAAATTGTTCGAATTTTTTTTGTAAAAAAACGCGTTTTCTTTTTTTCCCTTTCGTGAAAGTCATGGTTTTTCTTCCTCGAGAGGCACGGTTGTACTTTAGAGAGAGTCACGGCCGTGCCTCTGGGAAACAAAAAAAAACGCGTTTTTTTTTCTTTCGCAAGAGTCACGGTTTTGCTTTTGTGAGAGGCACGGTTGTGCTTTCGCGAGAGTCACGGCCGTGCCTCTCGGAAAGGGAAAAACAAAACGCGTTTTCTGTTTTTTTTTCGTTCGTGAGAGTCACGGTTTTGCTTCCGCGAGAGGCACGCTTGTGCTTACGCGAAAGTCACGGCCGTGCCTCTCGGAAAGGGAAAAAATACGTGTTTTCTGTTTTTTTTTTCTTTCGCGAGTCACGGTTGTGCTTTCGCGAGAGTCACGGCCGTGCCTCTCAGAAACGGAAAAAAACGCGTTTTTTATTTTTTTTCCTTACACGAGTCATGGTTTTGCTTCCACGAGAGGCACCGTTGTGATTTTGCGAGAGGCACGGGCGTGCCTCTTTCAGAAAGGAAAAAACCGTGCTCCCGGTTCATTTACTCGCCCGGGTTTTTTTCGTCCGGTTTTTTCGTGAGAAAAAAGTTCGTCAAAACCTATCAACATGGGATCTAGTTTTGAACATCTCGACGCGAGGAATCCAAGGGTGAAAACGGTTCGAGATTTGAACGCACGGTTTAAGAGATAAAACGTTTTGAATAAACGGATCTACGAAAAAGGGAAAACTCTCAGGTTGCAACAAGTGGTGCACTGCATGTGCGCCACTTGTCGCGACCCTGGGAAAGTGGAGTGTTTTTTGCAACGAGTACTCCTTAATTAATGATTTCGTCGATTCCGGAAGTTGGAGTTGAGGATTTATCGGCCACGGAGTGCTACCGAACACGCTCTTATTGTCGTGAAACCAAAACAATCGGTATGACTGCAGAGACGGAAGAAGTCTCATTGTGGTTTAAAGTGATTTCAGGAGGTGCTATCTGCACCGTACATATATGTACACAATCTGCAGCAGAGCAAAGGGGATGTAGTGCAGATCAAAAGCTACATCCTAGTGATCAAAACCACATCCTACATACTAGAACATAGATCTTCACACAAAGGCCAGCAGGCCTCGGTCTATGAATCAGGCCTAGGGAAACCTCTAAGTACCAAAACCATAATCATCAACCACTAAAAGTTGATGAAATTTCATGCACGAAACTAGAGGATTTCAAGATCATTAGTAATAAACCTATTAAAAACCACCCGCCAGCACTCTGACAAATGAATTAAAGAGGGATGTGCTCAGATCAGAAAAAAAACTGGCGAATTTAAGATGAATCTGGACAAACTAGAAGATTCCACAAACGGATTTAGTTCCAAGAAGAATAAAAGTCATGCAGTTCGTGTACGGACTCATCCACATGCTCCTCCTCCTCTACTAATTGACGCAAACATCAGGAAGGGCCACAAAAACAATTATGCAAGCCCAGAACACAGATCTTTACACAGATGCAAGCAGCCTCGTCTACAAGTTAGTGCCAAGAAGAATAAAAGTTATGCACTTATGCAGTGGAAATGGCAAGATCAGGCAGTTCATGTACGCACTCGTCCACATGCTCCTCTATTCTAATTGACGCAAACATCAGGAACGACTTGCCACAAACACGATTATGCACAGAACATAGATCTTCACACAAAGGCAAGCAGGCATCGGTCCACGAATCAGGCCTAGGTACCCAGGTATGCAGCGCAGTTCGGTACAGCAGTCGCTCATATGCTCTTAGTCTATGAACTAAGCGAAACATTAAGAACGACCAGAAAATTAATTTTCTGAAGACAGGACGAAATCGCTGTGCAAGCTTAGAAACAGATCTTCACACGCTTCAAGCAGGAGTCGGTCTAGACCGCTCTAAATCTAAGTGTTGACATCAGATTTTGGCACGGTTAAGAACTTAATTAAGATGGTCTCAAATGAAGAAGTGCTTAAAGTAAGAAAGTTCCGTATTGTCAAAAGGAAAAACTTTGATATTTGGACATAGTCATCCGGTCTCATCTCTAAGGCGAAGTTGTGTTCGAAGTACTCAGATTTTGTATTCAGAACACTATTCGGCTGATTACACCCTCAAGATTGTCCCATATTGAAAACTGATCTACATGAATTTTCTTCGTCTCGTCGAAACGATCGATTTTGATATAAAGATCGTCTCAATCCGAGGTCATATACAAAAGTTAGAGCCCGCACAGCGCGACCCTCCAGTGAGAAAAAATATGACGCCCGGAACTTGACACATGTGTGGGTATGTCTAATGTGCTGCGTGAATAATTAGCTGTCTTGCACGAGCGATTTGACCCTCGAGATAACCTCTGATGAAAAAACGTTCAACATGAAAGTTGTTCGTCTCGTCGAAACTGTCAAGATTGCTTTTGGGCTCGTTTTCATCTAAGGTCGTTTGTCACCACAAAAAGGACCCTCAAAGTACAACCAGTTTAAACCGAACAGTTTTGAAAAGTTCGGATAAAACCAGTCCGAATTTGACTAGGGTTTTGGACGTGAATTGATGTAATTTTTTTGTAAGGAAAGCCTAGATAAATCATTTGCTGTACGGAAAGTCCAGCCGCCTCTTATATATGTTGGGGGTGACGGCCGATTGAGACAACACCAATCGAACAAACACATCTACGAGGCTCTAGGGGCGAGCGAATCGACCTGGAGCAGCCCTGACACCAATCAAATAAATCCTTTGTATCTTTCTTCTCGTTCTTCGCTAGTTCTTCATGCTGGAGGGCTGCGGATCCACGAGGCTCTAGGGGCGAGCGAATCGACCTGGAGCAGCCCAGAGCCGCCGTGAGCCCTGACGGCGTCCCTCCCGGGCAAACGGGGCTTCGGGTCTACAAAAGCATCTGCCGGCTGTCCTGCGTATCGCGCTGCCGGTCAGATATCCTTCGACGTGAGTTGCGGTGCATCACCCCCGGCGCCGAGGGTACACGGTGACATGTTCGTGTGCGAACACTAAGAACCCAAGGGCCTCGGCAAGCAAGAACACATCAACCTGTTACGGAGCGGATTGAGACCACAAAGAGGCACGGGCAAGGAACACCCGACTCGCCGATGAGATGGAGACGGGGGGTCGGAGGAAGGTGCTTACCATGCGGCGGCTGTGGAGGCGGACAGGGGGTTGGGGTTTTGGGAGGGGAGAGCGGGTTGCTGTGTTGCTCTCGTTGCAAGGCCTCTCCTTTTGCGTGGGAGGAGAGTGGGAGGAGGACCGGCGCTTCGTCTTAAGCCTTCTACACTCTTCTTCACCTGCCCGGTGGGGCCACACGTCAGCGGAAGAGGGACTCTGCGAGCGAGAGAATAATTAATTAACAGGTGCTCCTGCTGTAATTGTAGTATAACTTATAAACTCATATACAATTAATAAAGTGGACAGGAAGGACCTGGAAGTAATTAGGAACAAAGATTACCGATGATAACCCCCGTGGCGGCAATTGAAATGCAGAGGGGCACCACAGCGCCCGGCCACAAAGGGCAATGCATGTCCTGCAAAGCGCAAAGCTCCCGCACGGTGCGGCACCGGTGGTCGGAGGCTTCTTTCCAGGCGGTGGCCGGCGGCAGGCGTGCGCCACCTTCCAGGCAATGCTCGATTGAAACGCGGCGGAGAGCACCCGTGACCATCCCCAAGGACTATGCCGCCGTCCTCTACTCCTCTCCCGCTAGTGAGGGACTCGAAGGTGCGGTAGAGGACGAGCACGCCGTGGTGGCGGCGGCGCCCTCGAGGATGGGACCACCATGTTGTTTTCTTAGACAAAGATGGGGCCTCCATGTGGACCTATGCCAGGGCCACCACCCCTTCCCCCCAGCAGAAAATAGTGCGAGCTCTTAAGGCTATGAATTGGCCCAATTTTCTTTTCCTCACAAGCCCATCAACTCCGTTCTTTCCCCTACTCCAAGGAACCAAACGCCTGGTCATAAAAACAAAACAAAAACAAAGCCTTTATATATTCCTAAAAGAAATGTCTAAAAAATATGCCTAAAAAAGATAAAGGAATGAACACCTCTGTTCCCAGCTGGCAGATACGCATCACTTCACCAAAGGAGGGACTGTTCGTCCTTAATAAAACCAAAAAATAAATAAACTATTCGTGTGGGAAAATCTGTCAGGACCCCGATTCGAAGTCACACCGATCTAGTCTGTAACACCTCATATCACTTTGCGGCCTCACGCACGGTATCCCCACGGGTGTCGCCTTACCATGGCCTGGGACCGTTTGCGCCTTTTGGTTCACGTATATGATAGTGTCGCTAGCATCCATGTGACAGAGAACCCGGGCCGACATGACTAGTAGGGAACCCAAAGTGGCACTAACTTACGGGGACAGGCATACATGAATCAACATCGAGCATGTCGGTCAGCAGCGTGCAAATCCGGGCTGTAGCATTGGGCTAACAGGACTCCGGGAACCCGGGCTGTAGCAGGCTAGGCAGGACTCCGGATGTCACTGCGTGACATTTTCCCGAAGGGACAGACACAAGAACGAAGTGAATCACATGCCGGCCAGTCAAGTGTTTCGGAGCAGTAGTGCTGGGCTAGCGGGACTCCGGTGAACTGGGCTGTAGCGGACTACTATGGCTCATGGAAGCACAAGACTACATTTCCCCATAAGAGAGGCTACCAAGGATAAACAACTAGGTTGTCGGATCCCACACATACCAAGCATTTCAATCATACACACAATATGCTCGATATGTGTAAATACAACATGGCATCACAACATAACTCTACGACTCAAGTATTTATTCATTAGGCTCCGAGGAGCGAGATATTACAAACATGGGTCTGATGACCCAGCATTCAAGTCATACAAGCAACAAGCACAAGCGGAAGCTTAACTTGTCTGAGTACAGACAACTACAAATGAAAAAGGCTGAGAAGCCTGACTATCTACAAGACCCTGCCGAGGGCACAAGATCGTAGCTGAGGTATCAAGCTAAACGTCGAAGTCCACACGGAACTACTAGCGAGACTGACGTCTCTATGCAAAACATAAAATAGGCAAACGTGAGTACAAATGTACCCAGCAAGACTTACATCAGAACTAACTACATATGCATCGGTATCAAAAAGGTGGTGGTGAAGTTTGCTGCAGCAAGCTAGCTTTGACTCGGTGGCTATCCTAAACTACGACTGCATGTAACTCTTTTGAGGTGGCGCACACGAGTCCACATATTCACCATGTCAATACACCACTATGGATCCGCTCCTGTCTCCCCATGAGAACGCCATCCATAGCACTCACGCTTATCTTGCGCATTTTAGAGTATCCACTTTCAATTGTCTATGAACTGTACAGGCAACCCAGAAGTCCTTTTCCGTGGACACGGCTATTTGAATAGATGATGTTAACCCTGCAGGGGTGTACTTCTTCTCACACGCTCTCGCCACTTACCACCATGTACACGTCGTGTATCTCGGCAACCTTCAAGCGGAAGCCTGGTGAGGGAGTCAGCCATGACCTGACTAACCACACAAGTCTCTAGTCTAGGTTTATCGCCTATTCGGGTTCCATCCGCAAGGAGATCCGGTCGGGGTGTCGCTCACGGCCCCAAACAATGTGTGCAGGGTTCCCAAGCCCACCTCGACGGATGGATCTATGCTTGGCACACCGTGCCACGGTGCCTAGTCTGTCCCAAGCCCACCTGTACCGGGTGCCACTTGGTAGACTACTAAGACAACCTACAAACATCAGAAACTAGTTTCAACTCCTGGACAGAGATCGAGGCGGTTAATAAGCCGAGAGGGGTCGAGTTACCGGAACCCAATGTGTGGTAGTAACTATTCATGGATCACAAACACATAACTCAGTTCCTAAGGACGGTTTAAATGAGACAACCCACCATGTACTCCTACATGGCCTCTCACCGCTACCTTTACCAAATCGTGTTCACACACTTAGCTCTCAACAGTAGGACATGTTCACACACCTCCGATTCATCCCGGTTGAATCGGACCTGACTCAACTCTAAGAAATAGCAGGCATGACAAACAAGCATGAATGAGTAGGCACATCAGGGCTCAAACAACTCCTACTCATGCTAGTGGGTTTCATCTATTTACTGTGGCAATGACAGGTCATGCAGAGGAAAGGGGTTCAACTACCGCAGCATGTAATAGTTCAATTGGTGTTGTCCTAATGCAGTAAAAGAGAGTAGGAGCGAGAGAGTGGGATTGTATCGGAATGAACAAGGGGGTTTTTCTTGCCTGGCACTTCTGAAGATAGTATAGTTCTTCATCGGTGTCATCAATCTCATCATCGGAATGTCGTCTACCGAGAGGGGACAAATACCGACAAACAAGGAAGAACACAATCAATGCAATGCACAATATGATGCGTGATCATGACATGGCAATATGCTGTGATTTGGGACAATGCAACAAAAATCATTTTAATTGAAGTGGAATTCAAGACTACATCAAATTCCAACTCCAAACCTATTACGAAATTTTCCCTAATCATGTTTCATCCTAAACAGTGAGTTTAACTTTCTCAAACATGCATGAAAATGGTACAGATGGATAGATTGGATTTTTCTGATCATTTTTCATATATAAATCTTTGCATTTGGAGTTACGGTTGATTTTCTATGAATTTTAGAAGTTTTGGGCAAATTTTGGAATTTCCTGATTTATTTTAAATCCGAAAAATCAATTACTGCATCAGCATTGCATCTGGGTGATGTCAGCAGGGTCAACAGGCCGGTCCAGGTCAAACCTGACCAGTGGGGCCCACTGGTTAATGACTCAGGACAGGTTAGTGTCACAGACAGGTGGGGTCCGGTCAACATGTGATGTGGCCAGGTCAAACTGACCTATGGGGCCCTTGTGGTTAGTTAAACCTAAACAGAAACTAAACCAGGTTAATTAGAGAGTGGGGCCCGGCTGTCAGTGTCACCGGTTATACTAACCACGGGGTTAGTGGCTAACCTAATCTGCCACATCACCTAACCGGCGATTAGTCGCCGGTGCTAATCAGAACGCGGCGGCGCTCCTCGTCCGGCCATCTCTGGCGATGAGAGCTCGCGTGGCTGGGCTCTACGGACGCGTCGTGGCGAGGCGCGTCATTTGGTAGCAGCGGGAGGTGCTGGGGTGGTCGGAATCAGCAACGGCCGCGAGCGAGGCGGCGGCCGGAGCTCGAGTGGGTGGGAGGTTAGCGCTGCGGCTTGCAAACGAGCTGGATGTCATGCTAGCGTTGCTCCATGGGTCGTTGCGAGTGCAACGGACACATGCGCGGGGCCATTTGGTCACCGGGGCTTCGCCGGCGATGAGCCCGTGGGGCGACGGCTACGGTAAGCAAGGGGGCGACCGCTACGGCGACCAAACGGGGGCAGGGTTAGGGGCGAAATGACCGGGGGCTCACCGCAGTCACGAAGAGCTTCTCGGTGAGCTCGGGAAGGCACGGACGGCGACGGATTTGACGGCGGCGATGCACGGCCGTGCACGGAGACGACGGGTCGATGGCGAGTCGACAGGGCATCCGGCGATGCTCGCGTTAAGGGGAAGCTTCAAGGCATCGAGGCGGACGTAGGGGACAGCACAGGGAGGCGATGGAATGGCTGTGGCTGTGCGTACGGCGGTCGGCGTCGACGACGCGCTCGGTGGACGCGCGTGTGAGAGGCGGGGAAGGGGAGAGAAGGCGAGGAGTGCTCGAGGGGACTCTGCGGGGATGGCGTGGCGTCTCCAGGCGCATCGGGGCAGCGGTGGGAAGCAGGAGGTGGCGCAGCGCGTGTGCGCGCACGGCGGCCACATGCCCTCGTCCTTATGGCGCAAGGAGGAGGACGACTGGCATGGCCAGATGGGCCGGCTGGGCTGCATAGGTAAGTGGGCTGCCAGGTTAGGCCAGGTAACTCTCTCTCTCTCTCTCTCTCTCTCTCTCTCTCTCTCTCTCTCTCTCTCTTTTATTTCTGTTTTTTCAATTTTTTCTGCAATAGTTTTGACTTAATTAAAATGCTAAGGCATTTCCAAAAATCATGAAACTAATCATGGCTACTGTTTAGAATATATCCAACTGTAAACATTTTAGTTTATGATTATTTGAGCATTTAAAATATTTTATAGCATTTAAATGCCCAAATGCAAATAGAGTATGATTTAATTCAGAGCCCAAATATGTCATGGAAAAATGTGCATCACCTCTGGTTACTGTTTACAGCATTTTCCATAAATGATGAACATTTTTGAAAGCCATTGGGATTTACTGAAAATATTTTAGGTGAACCTAGTGAATTCCTTTGATGCTAGGAGTTTGGGCAATCCCCATTTCAAGTTTCTTTCAAGATTAAACATAATGCACACATGAGGCTAGCCTAGTGCACTACCAGAAGCTAGGGATGTGACAACTCACCCCTACTAAACAAGAATCTCGTCCCGAGATTCAAGCGTAGGGTAAGGTGAAGGGGGAACACAAACTAGCATAATCTTCACGATCCAGGTTGCACCTTATAAGGTTGTTGATTTGTTGCATACGTTGATCTTGACATCCTCGCTTTTGAGATCTTCATCAACGCGAAGACGACGGAAAGAAACTCTACTAGGATTGATCTTCTCGAAAATCGAGCTATACAATATCAACTTGCGGAATGAGATGTTGAAACATCTCGAGTTGAGACACAAAACACATAGAGAGGGATGGAAGAACAAATGACAGGGTTTGATTTGGTGGGCAACAATTCCACGCTTAGAAAGATGGTGGATGGTGTCAAGGTGGCGAGGAAATAATTGCCATGATCCCGTAACGGGGCATCTTGAGAAAGGTGACTCATTGGACTGTTCCCTTAAGTGGCAGAAAGAATTACTTTTGATCCATATATCCTTGAAACTCTCTAAACCAGCTCAAGGAAAATCACAAACGACCGTTTGAAGGAGTTCGGGAGAACGGCACACTCGAGCTAGAATGGATGATGTGGACTACCTTGTTGAAGACAACGCAATGGATGATTTTGTTTATCATCAGAAATGGATGGGACCCATGGTAAGTCCACCTTTGAAGATGAACCTGGACATCAACTGCTGAGAAGGGCATCCCATGGAAAATTGGCACGATGGGGTGCAAGCTGGGAACAGAATGCAAATGTTGGGAGTGTTCCAACCATCATATCTGCCTGAGATTCAGATCTGGTTAGAAACAGGATAGTTTAGACTCACATGTCTGAAAAGAAGAGTTGCAACACAAATCGACGAGATAACATTGCGAGATTCTCGGGAGATGAACTACGATAGCAAGCTCCAAAACATGAACCGGTTCTGCTACACACATGTGAACACGTTGTTCCAGACAAGCATGACCACGTGGTAGTCTTATAATAAAATACTACCAAGTTCGAGGGGAACCATCAACG
The DNA here is from genome assembly GCF_002162155.2 of Triticum dicoccoides. Classification (NCBI taxonomy): domain Eukaryota; kingdom Viridiplantae; phylum Streptophyta; class Magnoliopsida; order Poales; family Poaceae; genus Triticum; species Triticum dicoccoides. The sequence goes on from NC_041382.1 coordinate 119,781,370, forward strand.
AGGATATCGAGGTCCTTGCGTAAGTCTAGCTCTTAAGAAGAAACTTCTTCTCCTTGAGCAAACCAATCAGTGGCTTGGTGTGCTAGGAACACATATGGAGTGGAGGTAATTAATCTACCAAACCATAGAATACTTCGCACGTATGAATGACTGATTTGGGATGATTCCAAGGGAAACAAAAAAAACCTTTCTCAAATTCATGGCGGCAACTTACACCTAATGCACGTGAACTTGGAGAAAGTCACTTCTTTCATCCAAGCATAAGCTTCATGAACGGAACACGAAGGCATTGCTTACAAAGTTTTCAACACTAGGTTGATGTTCAACATGAATCATGGGGGAGACAAAATGCTGCTGATGGGCTCAATAGCAACTCATCAGAATTTCCATATCACCGGACTTCCACCATCATGTGAACACGGTGATAGTATTGGTCAGACCAAAAGATGTAATGGTATATGCTCGAGGGATCAAGCACGAGTAAGACAACATTACGAACATCACTGGTTCTGATTTGACCTGATGATGTCCCATACTCAAGTCAAAGTTTTGACAAGGCAATAGATTCAACAACTGATCACGGGGATCAGTCGATGAAAATATCATCATTCTTCAACACACACACACACACACTCAAGGATATCCCTTAGCGATGAACTAAGTCGAACAAGCTTTCATCTTCCAACTCTCCAAGTTGTTTTTTCACTTAACCAACTAGCTTAGGGGTATCCAACACAAGTTCTTGGAGAATGGGTGGTTTGGAGGGAAACCAACATGATCACGAACTCAACATAGCGGTCAGGTGACAACCTGGTAATACTTCCGAGAAGATAACCGGAACGTCACGAACCACCGATATGTTACTAAGCTCGAGAACAATCTTGCTTTTCAAGGCAAGACGATGTGATCAAAAGAGCAACGGTTTGACAAAATCCTAACTCATTGATCGAAGAGTGCACCAACAAAAGTGGACAAGGTAGCACAATCTATCTTAGAATGATGATTCAATAACCAACACGCTAAGAATGAGAATATTGCCCATTTACCTACCAAGCAACGGGGTTGCTAGGAGTATTGATATCACACAACATAGTTCACTTGTTGGCATTCCGGTTGCAACAACATGGGACCAAGAAATGAATGATGACGGCGAGAGGTATCACTGTATCAAGAGTTCATAGGAGGTGGTGCAATTCCCATGACAACCCTGACATAAAGACGGTAATACTTCAGGGTAGAACATAATCAAAAGCTGGATTGGCATTTGATCTACGGAATACAACTACTTTGACCCAATCCTGGATATGGATGAGGTACTGGAGTTTGTTTCTCCTAGTCATTCTGGAATAGAATGGCTTGACAGACCACAGGAATATGAAGTATCCATGAGCATGAATGCATGACATGCTCTTGTCTATCCAATGATAGATGATGGTCCGAATACAACCGAAGAGGATCAACTCAAGAAAATAGATGATTTTCTGAGTCGTGGATGCATAGATTAGCATGTCGAACCAGGTTCAACGCATTTCTTCCAGATAATCCATGCAGAAAGGTAAGACTGGCAGAGTCACAGCTATTGAATGGGGAACTCATCAAGAGCACTCTTGCTATGATCTTTTGGTTCAAGAGAACATCTGCCATGGTGGTTCATGGTATTGGAAGGATGAGATACCACAGACCTCGAGGACTATCGCAGGGTTACTAATATCATAAAGGGACTAGCAAACACTACCAACATGAATGAGTAGAGTGAATCTCGGGTTCAAGAACCCAGGAGTAGAATACCTACTACTAAATGGCATCACGGGATGCTTTCGAGAATGGTGGCCAGAATCATCACACCGGGAACACAAAACATGGATAGATTACTAGGTGACTCCCTAAAACACCTAGGATCATAATAATAGCTCCAACATATATACTGAGGCATTAGAGTACCTCAACACACCGGTTAGTGTGCTTATTCTGACCAAAAAGGACATCGGGAATGGAAAGAAAGGATTTGCGAATGCATCAGACTATGTAGAGACCTGGGAAGACTCAGACATCATAACGGTTGTAAATGCTCAAAAGATTTGGGACATTATGCAAAAATGGTGGCATATCCACTTAGCATCATCATATCAAGGTTCTGGTTCAGCTGAGAACATACTAAAAGTAGTAGAAACTGAACTGAGGCATGGAACCAACAATCCTATAAGTCTCTAACATAGTAACTCGTCATCCTAATAGATAGATGAGATGGCCTAGTTCTTATTCCCCATAGAAAAGAAGAGGTTGACTCAGATCAGAAGGGCATAAGGTAAAGGAGTAAAAAGAGCCTTATGTTCCTTTTCACAATCAATTCCCTTACATAACTACAGCATTTCTAGACACAACTTCGACCGGTTTGGCTTGGTAATCCTACAGGCAGTCAGGCTCTGATACCAACGCTGTCAGGACCCTGATTCTAAGTCACACCGATCTAGCCTGTAACACCTCATATCACTTTGCGGCCTCACGCACGGTATCCCCACGGGTGTCTCCTTACCATGGCCCGGGATTGTTTGCGCCTTTTGGCTCACGTATATGATAGTGTCGCTAGCATCCATATGACAGAGAACCTGGGCCGACATGACTAGTCGTGAACCCAAAGTGGCACTAACTTACGGGGACAGGCATACATGAATCAACATCCAGCATGTCGGTCAGCAGCGTGCGAATCCGGGCTGTAGCACTAGGCTAACACAACTCCGGGAACCCGGGCTGTGGCAGGCTAGGCAGGACTCCGGATGTCACCGTGTGACATTTCCTCAAAGGGACAGACACAGGAACAAAGTGAATCACATGCCGGCCAGTCAAGTGTTCCGGAGTTGTAGTGCTGGGCTAGCAGGACTCCGGTGAACCGGGCTGTAGCGGACTACTATGGCTCATGGAAGCACAAGACTACATTTCCCCATAAGAGAGGCTACCAAGGATAAACAACTAGGTTGTCGGATCCCACACATACCAAGCATTTCAATCATACACACAATATGCTCGATATGTGTAAATACAACATGGCATCACAACATAACTCTACGACTCAAGTATTTATTCATTAGGCTCCGAGGAGCGAGATATTACAAACATGGGTCTGATGACCCAGCATTCAAGTCATACAAGCAACAAGCACAAGCGGAAGCTTAACTTGTCTGAGTACAGACAACTACAAATGAAAAAGGCTGAGAAGCCTGACTATCTACAAGACCCTGTCGAGGGCTCAAGATCGTAGCTGAGGTATCAAGCTAAACGTCGAAGTCCACACGGAACTACTAGCGAGACTGACATCTCTCTGCAAAACATAAAGTAGGCAAACATGAGTACAAATGTACCCAGCAAGACTTACATCAGAACTAACTACATATGCATCGGAATAAAAAAGGTGGTGGTGGAGTTTGACTGCAGCAAGCCAGCTTTGACTCAGTGGCTATCCTGAACTACGACTGCAAGTAACTCTTTTGAGGTGGCGCACACGAGTCCACATATTCACCATGTCAATACACCACTATGGATCCGCTCCCGTCTCCCCACGAGAACGCCATCCATAGTACTCACGCTTATCTTGCGCATTTTAGAGTATCCACTTTCAATTGTCTATGAACTGTACAAGCAACCCAGAAATCCTTTTCCGCGGACACGACTATTCGAATAGATAATGTTAACCCTGCAGGGGTGTACTTCTTCACATACGCTCTCCCCACTTACCACCATGTACATGTCGTGTATCTCGGCAACCTTCAAGCGGAAGCCTGGCGAGGGAGTCAGCCACGACCTGACTAACCATACAAGTCTCTAGTCTAGGTTTATCGCCTATTCGGGTTCCCTCCGCAAGGACATCCGGCCGGGGTGTCGCTCACGGCCCCAAACGATGTGTGTAGGGTTCCCAAGCCCACCTCGACGGATGGATCTACGCTTGGTACATCGTGCCACGGTGCCTAGTCTGTCCGAAGCCCACCTGTACCGGGTGCCACTTGGTAGACTACTAACACAACCTATAAACACCAAAAACTAGTTGCAACTCCTGGACAGAGATCGAGTCGATTAATAAGCCGAGAGGGGTCGAGTTATCGGAACCCAATGTGTGGTAGTAACTATTCATGGATCACAAACATAGAACTCAGTTCCTAAGGACGGTTTCAATGAGACAACCCACCATGTACTCCTACATGGCCTCTCACCGCTACCTTTACCAAATCGTATTCACACACTTAGCTCTCAACAGTAGGACATGTTCACACACCTTCGATTCATCCCTGATGAATCAGACCTGACTCAACTCTAAGCAGTAGCAGGCATGACAAACAAGCATGAATGAGTAGGCACATCAGGGCTCAAACAACTCCTACTCATGCTAGTGGGTTTCATCTATTTACTGTGGCAATGACAGGTCATGCAGAGGAAAGGGGTTCAACTACCGCATCATGTAATAGTTGAATCGGTGTTGTCCTAATGCAGTAAAAGAGAGTAGGAGCGAGAGAGTGGGATTGTATCAGAATGAACAACAGGGTTTTGCTTGCCTGGCACTTCTGAAGATAGTATAGTTCTTCATCGGTGTCATCGATCTCATCATCGGAACGTCGTCTATCGAGAGGGGACAAATACCGGCAAACAAGGAAGAACACAATCAATGCAATGCACAATATGATGCATGATCATGACATGCATGAAAATGGTACAGATGGATAGATTGGGTTTTCCTGATCATTTTTCATATATAAATCTTTGCATTTGGAGTTACGGTTGATTTTCTATGAATTTTAGAAGTTTTTGGCAAATTCTGGAATTTCCTGATTTATTTTAAATCCAGAAAATCAATTACTGCATCAGCATTGCGTCTGGGTGACCTCAGCAGGGTCAACAGGCCGGTCCAGGTCAAACCCGACCAGTGGGGCCCACTGGTCAGTGACTCTGGACAGGTTAGTGTCACAGACAGGTGGGGTCCGGTCAACAGGTGACGTGGCCAGGTCAAACTGACCTGTGGGGCCCTTGTGGTTAGTTAAACCTAAACAGAAACTAAACCAGGTTAATTTGAGAGTGGGGCCCGGCTGTCAGTGTCACCGGTAAACTAACCACGGGGTTAGTGGCTAACCTAATCTGCGACGTCACCTAACCGGCGATTAGCCGCCGGTGCTAATCAGAACGCAGCGGCGCTCCTTGTTGAGGGAGTCCTGGATTAGGGGGTGTTCGGGTAGCCAGACTATACCTTCAGCCGGACTCCAGGACTATGAAGATACAAGATTGAAGACTTCGTCCCGTGCCCGGATGGGACTTTCCTTGGCGTGGAAGGCAAGCTTGGCGATGCGGATATTCAAGATCTCCTACCATTGTAACCGACTTTGTGTAACCCTAACCCTCTCCGGTGTCTATATAAACTGGAGGGTTTTAGTCCGTAGGACAACTTCATCATATAACAATCATACCATAGGCTAGCTTCTAGGGTTTAGCCTCCTTGATCTCGTGGTAGATCTACTCTTGTACTACCCATATCATCAATATTAATCGAGCAGGACGTAGGGTTTTACCTCCATCAAGAGGGCCCGAACCTGGGTAAAACATTGTGTCCCTTGTCTCCTATTACCATCCGCCTAGACACACAGTTTGGGACCCCCTACCCGAGATCCGCCGGTTTTGACACTGACATTGGTGCTTTCATTGAGAGTTCCTCTATGTCGTCGCTTTTAGGCCCGATGGCTCCTTCGATCATCAACAACGATGCAGTCCAGGGTGAGACTTTTCTCCCCGGACAGATCTTCGTCTTCGGCGGCTTCGCACTGCGGGCCAATTCGCTTGGCCACCTTGAGCAGATCGAAAGCTACGCCCCTGGCCATCAGGTCAGGTTTGGAAGCCTAAACTACACGGCTGACATCCATGGGGACTTGATCTTCGACGGATTCGAGCCACAGCCAAGCGCGCCGCACTGTCTCGATGGGCATGATATAGCTCTGCCGCCGAACAGCGCCTTGGAGGCCGCACACGCATCGGTTCCGACAATTGATTCGGAGCCTACTGCACCGATCGAGGATCAGCGGTTGGACACTGCCTCAGGGGCTGCGATCTCAGAGGCGATCAAGCCGAACTCCAGCCCCGCACTCCGCATGGCCCGTGACTCCGAGGAGCCGGATTCCTCTCCGAACTCCGAGCCCCCCGCGCCCCTGCCGATCGAATCCGATTGGGCGCCGATAATGGAGTTCACCGCCGCGGACATCTTTCAGCACTCGCCCTTTGGCGACATCCTGAATTCGCTAAAGTCTCTCTCTTTATCAGGAGAGCCCTGGTCGGACTACGGTCAGCAAGGATGGGATTCAGATGATGAAGAAATTCAAAACCCACCCACCACCCACTTCGTAGCCACTGTCGACGACTTAACCGACATGCTCGACTTCGACTCCGAAGACATCGACGGTATGGACGACGATGCAGGAGACAACCAAGAACCAGCGCCTATAGGGCATTGGACAGCCACCTCATCTCACGATGTGTACATGGTGGATACCCCTAATGGAAGCAACACCGAGGAAAACAGGGATGGAAAGAGGGATCAATCTCTCGAAAAACAATCAAAGCATCGGTGTAAACGCCGACCCAAGCCCCGACTCGATAAAGACCCAGCCATAGAGCAGGATGAGCCGGTAGAGACGAGCATGCCTTCGAGCAACCATCCGAACAGGACAACCCGGATAGAGAAACCGAACATCCCTCCCCCGGCGAAAATGGCATTCCGGACGATCCTACGCCGGACAAGCCCACGAAGCAGAAGAACTTCCACAAACGGCTCGTTGCAACCACACACAGCCTAAAAAAGCAGAAGCGGAAGCTAAAAACTGCGGAAGATGCACTCAGGATCAGATGGAGTAAAGTAATCAGCACCGCAGACAAATACGGCGACAGTCGCCGCACTAAAAGCTATCCGCAGAGAAAGCTACTGCCTGAATTCGACGAGGAGGCCTCAGAGCCCTCGCATTCAAAAAGTAAGAAAGCCACACGGTCGGATAGACGACCCCATGGCCAGCATAAAGCGGCAAGCAGCGCCGCACTTAAGCTGGCATGTGACCCACTTAAGGATTCGCATCATGGCCCAGCCAGGTCCATTTACGGGCCAAGAAAGCAAGCTCTCGTAAGCAATGCAATAAAGCCATTATCAGAATCCGACACACCCAAATACAGGGGTGCCGCACACCCCCTATGTTTCACCGATGAGGTCCTGGATTATGAATTTCCAGCGGGATTCAAACCCGTAAACATAGAGGCATATGATGGAACAACAGACCCTGGAGTCTGGATCGAGGATTATATCCTCCACATACATATGGCTAGAGGAGATGACCTCCACGCCATAAAATACTTACCCCTCAAGCTTAAAGGTCCATCCCGGCATTGGCTCAAAAGCCTTCCTGAAAACACAATCGAAAGTTGGGAAGAGCTCGAGGACGCTTTCCGAGCAAATTTTCAAGGGACCTATGTCCGCCCTCCGGATGCAGACGATCTTAGTCACATAACTCAACAGCCCGGAGAGTCAGCTCGGCAATTCTGGAATAGATTTCTTACTAAAAAGAATCAGATAGTCGACTGTCCAGACGCCGAAGTCTTAGCAGGTTTCAGGCATAATGTCCGAGACGAATGGCTCGCCAGACACGTCGGCCAAGAAAATCCAAGAACAATGGCCGCACTAACAAGCCTCATGACCCGCTTTTGCGTAGGAGAGGACAGCTGGTTGGCAAGATGCAGCACCAGCGACCCAAGTACATCCGAAACTAGGGATGGAAACGGAAAACCGCGACGCAATAAGGACCGTCGCTGGACTAAGGAAAAAAGTCCGAAGAGCACGGCAGTCAACGCCGGATTCAAAAGCTCACGACAGAATCAGAAAAAGCCGCCCCTCCAAGATAACAGGGACGACCTATCCAACCTAAACAAAATCTTGGATAGGATATGTCAAATACACAGTACTCCCGGAAAGCCTGCTAACCATACCGACAGAGATTGTTGGGTTTTCAAACAATCCGGCAGACTCAACGCCGAACACAAGGGGCTCGACACACCAAGCGAAGACGAGGACGAACCCCAAAAGCAGAGTACCAGGAAACAAAAGAATTTCCCACAAGAAGTAAAAATAGTAAACTTACTCCACATAACAAAACGTGCGGCGCCCATAAAGGTACGCGCCCCACGGCCTATCCCAAAGGAATCCCGCCACTGGTTGTCAAAACCAATCATCTTCGATCATCTGGATTATTCTAGAAGTATCAGGAACCCAGGCTGGACTGCCCTGGTACTCGATCCAATAATTGGCGGACTCCAGTTTTCAAATGTCCTTATGGACGGTGGCAGCAGACTCAACCTGATATATCAGGACTCAATCCGCCACATGGGGATCGACCCAAAAAGAATTCGCCACAGCAAAACCTCCGTTCAAGGAGTAACGCCAGGTCCGGACACCCATTGCATGGGTTTTCTCCAGCTCGAAGTTATTTTTGGCTCTGCCGATAACTTCCGTCGCGAAAAGCTGACTTTCCACATCGTCCCATTCTCAAGTCGCTATCAAGCACTACTGGGACGCGAAGCTTTCGCCCGCTTTAATGCCCGGTCCACGCGGCATCATCTCCTTAAAGGGGAAGCAGTGAGGGTGCCTCCCCCAAGCGGAGGATTGTGCGGCCGCTTTAACAAGCCCCACAATACAATGGATTCACCAGCTAGAACATCGGAACAGGTCATTAAAGACCACGGACACGGATAGACGAGTCCGGCACAAAAGTATCATTGATAAAGGCTTAGTGGCCATATACCCCTACACTAGGGGCTTCACACGTATAAAATAAGAGACAATAAAGCTCAATTTTCCATATTTTACTTTACACTTTGTTTATTTCATATAAATTTTGTTTGGCACGCCCCTTTTTCAACTTAGTTGCTCTCTTTCTTACAGATGAACGTCGTGCTGCGCCCGTTCAGGATACGGCATAACGGAGACACAGGCGCAGACGTGCAGTAGGGACCCGTTCCAAGGATTCTTTTCAGATTAAGACCCTGCGTAAACCTTTTTTACTGTCTCTTGTTGATACACATCCCCTGGTTCTATGACCAAGGACGAGGCTGGCGTCTTGGCATGTGGCCACGTCAGAATTCTTGCGCGTACCTAGACACTAGGGGCTTATACCTCAGAGCGTTATCTCGCCCGCTCTCATAAAGACCGAATACCTTAGGGAGTGTTTGGCGTCGTGAGTTTGGCCTTATATGCATCAGCTCCGAGTCATGATTTTGGTCAAATGTTGGGTTGCCTGGCTCCTGTGTTCGGCCGCCTTACATTCTGCTCTATCGGCTAAGGCGGCACCAGGAGAACTACTACGATTGTGCCCTGGTTCGGCCAGGTGAGCACCTCAGTAGAGAAAGCCGAAAACTGACTGTCATGATATGGCGTGAGACTGGTCAACCACTCAAGGACTCTCCGGAATCTGTAGGATTCCTCCGCATTAACGAAGGGCCGTTTCCCGGCCAGGCACACACGCACCCCGAATTCGGGCGAGCGCAGTCGCCACCAGGGGCTACCTAAATAGTCCCATTGTCAAGCTCCTATGGCTAAGTGAAAGTGTTAAAGCATTATAGTCCAGTTGCCTAGCTCGCTGCGCTATCACCTCCTTTGTAGGACCAAGACGTTGGATTAAGTGTGAAAATGCGCCTTCTGCGAGCACCCCCGCACTATGTGCATGGGGGCTGAAGCCAACGACTGCCATCTTTCAGATTTTGTATATATATATCTTAAAACGGCCACACAGGAGGTGTTCCAAAAACTTGAAGGCACAAGTATAAAAGGCTACTACAATTCATCAAAATATTGCTTTATAATTACATATCCTATCAGAACATAGCATCCTTCGAGCACTGCGTCTCTATTACACGAGCGCCTTCAAGGACTTCCTGAAAATAGTGCTCGGAGGGTACTCGGCTTTGGTCTGAATCTCGGGACGCAACAACGGTGGTCTCCATCTCCGCCCAGTATGTCTTGACACGGGCAAGAGCCATCCGTGCGCCCTCTATGCATGCTGACCTCTTCATCGCATTGATACGTGGCACCGCGCCAAGGAATTGCTGCACCAAGCTGAAATAACTCTTCGGCTCCGATCTCCCCGGCCACAGATGACCCATGACGTACTTCATGGCGAGTCCGGACAATCTATTCAGTTCGGCCCATTGAGCCAGACGATCGTCCACTATCAGTGGACGCTCTGGATTGTGGAACTGCGACCAGAAAAGCCTTTCCACTTCGCGATCTTCTTGATATCGAAAGTGTTTGGTCGCATCAGCAGCACTTGCTGTCAAATCCAGATAGGTGTCCTCCACACTCCACATCTGGTCCAACGGAGCAAACTTCGGATCGCAAAACTTCCTCCGCAGCATAAAGGGCTTTCCAGCCGCAATCCGTCCGGCCTGACGCAGCTCCTCCTTCGCAGCTCTCATCGCAGAGCGAGCATCCTTGGCATCAGCAACGGCCTTCTCTAAATCCATCTGTCTCGCCCGGTCATCTTTCTCAAGAAGCTTGCAACGGTCAGTAGCGCTTTTTAACTTCACGGCCATCTCGGCCATCTCCTTCTTGCTTCGGCAGTGAGCAGCCTGTTCGGCTCTCAGCTCTTCAAGGGCCTTCTCGGCAGCCGCATCACTTTTCCTAGCTTGTTCCTTAGCTCGGGCAAGTTCCGCCCGAAGACTCTCCACGGCGGCCGCACCATCTGCGTCAAGCACACACATTGTAAGATACTGGCATAAAGCTCCTCTTACCAGATGCCGCCCGAGGAATTGCATACCTTGAGCCTCATCAAGCCGCTCGTTGACGAGCGCGATGTCGGCATCTGCCACGTCAAGTTGCCGCTTTAGTTCGATAAAATCATCAGTTTGGCTCGATTCCGGACACTTCGCCACCTGTATAGAAAGGCGACATTTTAGACCTGGGATTATGATCCTCTGCGCGCCGTCAATTTTGATAACGCATAGAGTCTCAGGGGCTACTATCTACACAGGGTGCATCTTGTTTATGCGCAACTGACAAAGAAGTACATTATCAAATGTACCTCAAAACCCGTCAGCAAACTTCTGACGGCCTCATGCAATCCGCTTTCCGCGGATGAAATCCTTCCAATCACCGTACCCATCAATGCACGATGCTCTTCTGAGATAGAAGCTCGCCCCAGCAGAATCATCAGCTCCACCAACCGTGCATCGGATGGTGCCAGACTCGCCCTATGACCTCCATCGAAGGCCGGACGCGGAGAACCTTGGGGGGGGGCATATGGCTACCTTCCAGCCCTGCCGGATTCGGAGAAACCCTTCGCGACGACACCTCAGGGTCGCCCGCCTCACCAGGCGGTACGGCAGGGGGAGGCGTTCCACTCTCCATCATCTCCGGAAGAAGATCCCCAGAAGACGAGCTCTGCTGAGAAGGGCTGAGGTCCGAGTTACAAAGTAAAATTTCGGTTAATCTTCTCAGATAAAAAGCAAGGATTTCTCTCATCTCTCTAAAGGGAAATCTCTCTCTACTTACGGCTCGCTGGAGGGCTGATCCCTTTGAGGGCATAGTTCGGCCGAGGATCTCCCCGGCGTCGGACCCTCTGACGAGGACTTTCCCCCCCGCTTTGAGGCCATGGTCTTCGGGTCGTCAGAGGCAGCCCTCTTCTTCCCCTTAGGAGAGAAATTGTCGGGTCCTCCCTTCGGAGCAGCCTCCTTCGAGGAGGCCATAGTTTCCTTGTCCTCCCCCTCACTTCCCTCCAAAGGCACAATCTTCAAGATCCTGACTAGCACGGGATTCGGCCTGGTCTCAGGAAGGGGAGCCGGACACCTGATCAGTTTTGCCTTCGCTATCCACTCCTGTTTAAAAGGACAGCTCTTTTAGGGCGCGAGTTTATGATAATCTTACGGGTAGCGAGTCCGGGCACAAGGCTACTTACTTGAGTATCCGGGCGATTGCAGCTTAAACCTGCGTCCTCGGTCAAATCCGGGCACATCGCTTGTGATCCGAAGAACATTTTATACATCTCCACGGGCGTTGCACCCATAAAATGCTGGAGAGCTCGTGGGCCCTCTGGATTAAACTCCCACAGACGAAGGGAGCGACGTTTGCCGGGCAGTGTTCGGCGAATCAGCATGACCTGCGTCACCTTGACCAGGTTGAGGTCTCTTTCTAAGAGATCCCTAATGCGGCCCTGCAACAAGGGCACATCTTTGGATAACCCCCAATCTAATCCTTTGTTGACCCATGACGCTAGTCGTGGTGGGGGACCCGAGCGAAAGGCAGGAGGCGCCACCCACTTGGCGCTCCTGGGAGCGGTGATATAGAACCACTCTCGTTGCCACAAACCGAGCTCCTCTTGAAAGAAGCCCTCGGGCCATGGAGCATCGGCATTCTTACTTATGACAGCGCCTCCGCACTCTGCGTGCCGTCCCTCGATCATCTTTGGCTCCACTCCAAAAGTCTTGAGCCATAATCCGAAGTGAGGAGTAACACGGAGGAACGCTTCGCACACAACGATGAATGAGGAAATATGGAGGATGGACTCCGGAGCTAAGTCATGGAATTCCAGCCCATAACAGAACATCAGCCCCCTCACGAAGGGATCCATCAGGAAGCCTAACCCCCGAAGGAAGTGAGACATGAACACCACGCTCTCGCCGGTTGGGGACTGGGAATAGCCTGCCTTTGAGCAGGCAACCTATGCGAAATTTCAGCGGTCAAGAACTTAGCCCCTCTCAACTTTAGCATGTCCTCCTCCATGACGGAGGAGGGCATCCATCGGCCTTGAAGGTCGGAACCGGACATTGACGAAGGTCCGAAGCGCCTGGAATCTCGAGCCTAGGGTGTTGGAACTCAAGGCGACGGGCGGACTTGTTTTGAGATTGGAGAAAAGGAGTAAGGCCTTGGTCTCTTTATAAGAGGTTGAATACCAGGAGCCCTCCTCGTAACCGTTTGGGACTCGCCTTTAATCGAGAAGACATGCTAACGGGCACGATTGGGTTACCCACGTCCGTATTGATGAGAATCCCGTAAGTAAAGGGGACACGATCTCTGCTTTGACAAGACGTGCCAAGGAAACCGCCTCGCAAAACACGCTGAGGTGGAGAAGTGAAAACGATTCGAATAAAGGCTTGGCCGTAGTGTGATGTCACGCTGCGGAATACGTCGGTAGATTAGATTTGTGTTAATATTATTCTCTCTATGGCAATACGTGGAAACTTATTTTGCAGAGCCGGACACTACTCTTGGTGTTTACAAACTTTTATGAAGAATTTGGAGGAGGAACCCGCCTTGCAATGCCGAAGACAATCTGCGCGCCGGACTCGTCATCATTGAAGCCTGGTTCAGGGGCTACTCAGGGAGTCCTGGATTAGGGGGTGTTCGGGTAGCCGGACTATACCTTCAGCCGGACTCCAGGACTATGAAGATACAAGATTGAAGACTTCGTCCCGTGTCCGGATGGGACTTTCCTTGGCATGGAAGGCAAGCTTGGCGATGCGGATATTGAAGATCTCCTACCATTGTAACCGACTTTGTGTAACCCTAACCCTCTCCGGTGTCTATATAAACCGGAGGGTTTTAGTCCGTAGGACAACTTCATCATATAACAATCATACCATAGGCTAGCTTCTAGGGTTTAGCCTCCTTGATCTCATGGTAAATCTACTCTTGTACTACCCATATCATCAATATTAATCGAGCAGGATGTAGGGTTTTACCTCCATCAAGAGGGCCCGAACCTGGGTAAAACATTGTGTCCCTTGTCTCATGTTACCATCCGCCTAGACGCACAGTTCGGGACCCCCTACCTGAGATACGCCGGTTTTGACACCGACACTCGTCCTGCCATCTCCGGAGACGAGAGCTCGCGTGGCTGGGTTCTACGGATGGCGAGGCGCGTCGTTTGGTAGCAGCGGGAGGTGCTGGGGTGGTCGGAATCAGCAACGGGGGCGAGCGAGGTGGCGACCGGAGCTCGGGTGGGTGCGAGGTTAGCGCTGCGGCTTGCAAACGAGCTGGCCGTCGCGCTAGCGTTGCTCCACGGGTCGTTGCGAGTGCAACGGACGCATGCGTGGGGCCATTTGGTCACCAGGGCTTCGCCGGCGACGAGCCGGTGCGGCGACGGCTACGGTAAGCAAGGGGGCGACGGCTACGGCGACCAAAAGGGGGCAGGGATAGGGAGGAAATGACTGGGGGCTCACCGCGGTCACGAAGAGCTTCTCGGTGAGCTCGTGGAGGCACGGACGGCGACGGATTTGACGGCGGTGATGCACGGCCGTGTGCGGAGACGACGGGTCGATGGCGAGGCGACAGGGCGTATGGCGATGCTCGCGTTGAGGGGGAGCTTCAAGGTGTCGTGGCGGACGTAGGGGACAGCACGAGGAGGCGATGGAATGGTTGTGGTTGCGCGTACGGCGGTCAGCGTCAACGACGCGCTCGGTGGAGGCGCGTGAGAGAGACAGGGAAGGGGAGAGAGGGCGAGGAGTGCTCGAGGGGACTCTGCGGGGATGGCGTGGCGTCTCCAGGCGCATCGGGGCAGCCGTGGGAAGCAGGAGGTGGCGCAGTGCGTGTGCGCCCACGGCGGCCACACGCCCTCGTCCTTCTGGCGCAAGGAGGAGGACGACTGGCATGGCCAGATGGGCCGGCTGGGCTGCACAGGTAAGTGGGCTGCCAGGTTAGGCCTGGTAACTCTCTCTCTCTCTCTCTCTTTATTTCTGTTTTTCTATTTTTTCTGCAATAGTTTTGACTTAATTAAAATGCTAAGGCATTTCCAAAAATCATGAAACTTCATGGTTACTGTTTAGAATATATCCAACAGTAAGCATTTTAGTTTATGATTATTTGAGCATTTTTAATATTTTATAGCATTTAAATGCCCAAATGCAAATAGAGTATGATTTAATTCAGAGCCCAAATATGTCATGGAAAAATGTGCATCACCTCTGGTTACTGTTTACAGCATTTCCCATAAATGATGACATTTTTGAAAGCCATTGGGATTTACTGAAAATATTTTAGGTGAACCTAGTGAATTCCTTTAATGTTAGGGGTTTAGGCAATCCCCATTTGAAGTTTCTTTCAAGATGAGGCTAGCCTAGTGCATTACCAGAAGCCAGGGATGTAGCAAAATCCTCCAACATATGCTCAAATTGTCACATAGTCTCGAACTGGATCGGTGATGCTAGTGACTTACTTAATACATTTGCATGCTAACTTATGTGTAAATATCCTGATAACATAACACTCCCTCCGTTTCTAAATAGTATAAGTCTTTTTAGACATTTCAAATGAAATATAACATACGGATATATATAGACATAATTTAGAGTGTAGATTCACTCATTTTGCTTCGTATGTAGTCACTTGGTGGAATATCTAGAAAGACTTATATTTGAGAACGGAGGGAATATTTGGTATGCTATTTAAAATGGAAGAGTACATGATTTTTTCGAATATTTGATTTTTTTCCTTCTTCTCTCTTGTTTTACCCACCACTTCTCAAATGGATTCATTTGTAGCCATCAACTATCAAATCGAACAGCACGTGTCACTCGAATTCGCCACCCAAGTGGTCTCGCCCAACCTGAAAACTAGTAGACTCTTCTAGGGAACTCCACAATCCACGGTAGCCTCCATGCTTCACATGTATCTCCTGCGTCAACGCGTCGGTGTCGTGGAGGCGTGGAGTGTGCCGCATGATGGCGTGTGTTGTGTGCGGTTGTGGTTGCTGGATTCGGGCGCCGTCATTCCTGATGATGATGAATGGGTGAGGCGAGCATGATTGCCGGATGGCCAGGTCATGCATTGCGCCGCTCATGGCGCTTGGTCGGGATGTGGAGTTTCTACACCCAGGAGCATTTGCTCCTGGTGTGAACAGTAAATTCAGAAAAAAATCAAAAATAATTCAAACAATTCTGAATTTTTTTGTGGCATACTTTCACAAATGTTTGTTGTGCATGCAAAATTTCATCGCAAAATCACATTGGTAGAAGGCGTGGTAAAATAAACAAAATCGATGCTCTGAAAATGTTACTTACAAAAGCATTTTGAAGCTCTGATTTTGTTTTTTTTGGCACGACTTCCACCAATGTGATTTCATGATGAAATTTTGCATGCACAACAAACATTTGTGAAAGTATGTCACAAAAAAATTTCTGATTTTTTTGAATTTTTTTCTATTTTTTTGATTTTACTGTTCACACCAGGAGCATTTGCTCCTGGGTGCAGAAATGTACTTTCGGCTTGGTCGGCGTTCGACTAGTCGGCGTGCAAACACGGGAGAAGCAGCACTTTTGTGGTGGCGCTCCGCTCGATTAAGTTCTTTTTTTAGGGAACTCCGCTTGACAGCCAGAGGTAGGGAATGTTGGCGTTTTTGACTTGGGCGCCATACAATTGGCCCATTGGCAAGCTTCAAGGTTCATATGCGTATAGCCAATTATCGGGGCCTTCTATTCTGCGCATATGAAAATTGAAGCTTGTATAAAAATTTATAAAAATGCTTATCTATTTTGAAAAAAGCTCATCAATTTTGAAACTTTTCATCAATTCTAAAAAATTGCCAAAAATTGGAAATAAAAGTTCATCGATTTTGAAAAAAAGTTCATCTAATTTGAAAATATTCATCAGATTTGAAAAAAAAATCATCAACTTGGGAAAAGAGTTCAATGAATTTGAAAAAATTCATCGGATTTGAAAAAAGTGCGTCAAAATTTGAAAAGGTTCATCAATTTGAAAATCAAATTCATCATAATTTAAAAAGTTAGTGCTTTTTAAAAAAATTCAAAAAGAAACAGAAAAAAGGATGATAGAAAGGAAACGGAAAAAACAAAAGGTTTAGAAAAAATCCAAAACAAAAAAAAACGGCTAAAGTAATTATAAATGAAAAGAGTAAAAAACATTATCACAACTTGCACATTGTCCTGTTGGTTATTGTGAGTGACAAGTAAGCTGGAGGCTGCGAGTTTGAGTCTCCCCGCGCATCATTTTAAAAAAAAAAGGTGAAAAGGGCTGGCCCAGCGCGTGGGAAGGGGTGTGTGCCAGTTTGCCATATAGCCTATAACCAGCGCCTGAAGCATTAAATAGGAAATGCCCCGATTGTCAGCCCAAAACCATATTTTAGCCTAGGCGGTAAGGCAGGACGTAGAAGGTCGAGCAGTCAACCCTCAAATAAAAACAAAAGGTCAAGCGGAATGGCTATTCTCACATTTATTGCATGAATGTTACAATGCTACAATGCATATACATGTATTATATGATACCTACCTATCGTTTTCGCAAAAAATGTTGGATATGCATGATATAGAGTGCATTAATTCTATCTACGTTCAAGTGATGTAGAATGCATGGAGATAATTACTTTGACCCCATGGTGTGATTTACCACTTTGAGGATATCAACAACAAGTTTGTCAAGTAAGTGTTAACCAACATTACTCTTTACATGTTTTGAAAACATAAGAAAATTAATATTTTCATGAACATTGGAACTTTGCAAGAGGTTGTGCTAAAACTCCATATGAAAAGTGCTTCATTTTTTTAAATCTTCTTGTTTGTGTGAAAATTGTAATTATGAATGCACACGTGCAAAGCATGTGCCTTCCATTAGTGTGTAATTAGTATGTAAATGCAAGAAGTAACTTCTGTTAAAAAATATACCACGATAACTTCTGCGTAAAAACCTTGGTAATATCCCCATAACATAGTTGATAACTCACCTACAAACACCGCGATCACTTTTGACCCGGGCATAAAAGTTGTTAAAAATACATACCTGGCAATTTATGTGTAAATAGCATGATTATATCATGCAACAAAGTTGATATCTCACGTACAATCACCACGACAACTTTTGACCCGGGCATAAAAGTGGTTGAAAATGCATACCCGGTAAGTTCTTTGTAAATAGCATGATAATATATCACAACAGAGCTACTAACTCATGTACAAACACCTTCGTAACTTCTGATCCCAGGATAAAAGTTGTTGAAAAACATACCCCCCCCTCCCATCAACAATTTTTGTGTAAATAGCTTCGTAATATACGCACAGCAAAACTGATAACTCACATACAAATATCACAGTAACTTACGCCGTGATAAAAGTTGTTGACAAACGTACCCCTGATAACTTCTGTGCAAATAGCATGGTATTGTACGTTGTTGAGTCTATAAAAAACTATATTGGTAACTACTAGGCAGTTTCGAAGAGTAGAAATTGTTTTTACTCCTTTCCCCATCATCACTTTGGTGAGGAAGTGTGACGTAAGTGTTTTGATTCTATTCTTTATCCCCTTTAAAGTTTTTAGGATCACGCAGGTTTTGGGAATTGTTGTGATATTGGCTGGACGGCGGGTTTTTTTGGTTGCCTCATGTCTAACTGGGCAAGGTCTTGGGGAGTTGATCACCAAAAGATACTTATGTTATGGTTCATTGTGTGGCAGTATTATCAATGTTGCTCCACTACCTGAGGACGCGGATGTTTTAAATTGCTTCTATACTAGTTTCGATAAGCTCTAGTGTCGTTGCAATTTTGAGTGTTTGAGGTAGACAAGTTTGCGAAGCTGGTTAAATGATGATGGGTGTTCACACATTGAGAGTTGTAGCGTGTTATTAGGTTTCTCTTATTTAATGTTGGTCCTTGTATTAATTATGCTAGGTTTGTATAACCAGAGTGCCGAAGCTCATAGGTGGGAATTCAAGTAGCACCTAGGTCCTTTGTTATGGTATTCAAGTTGCTTCGGTGTCAAGTGTTGATTCCATACCTTTTCTAATTGGTGTTCTCATATTTCTATAGGAGTGCTAATCCTTTTGATCAATCAAAATTTTCATGGCAATTATTTTCCGTCTAGTGTTCTTTTCTTCAAGATAATTGTAACGCCCGGGTAATCAAGCTACAGTAAATCCACGCTAATGGTGCCACGTCATCATGGTTACCGTTGCTAATCTATAGTTAGTTCAAAACCGAGTCAAATTCAAATATAAAATATAGTTAAATAATAAAAGTTTTCAAAAGTTAAAACAAAAATGTCCGGGCTGTGCCAAAAATGGCATAGGTAATTATAGTGCAGCAAAATCATTTTTAGAAATTGCCTAAATGATTTAAAATAAAATAAAACATAATAGAAAATAAATAAAACAAAGAAAATACAAAAAAGAAAACAAACTAATAGGAAAAAAGAGAGAAAACCCAGCAGGCCACCGGCCCAACTGGGCAGGCCCAAACCGGCCCAGCCGGCCACTCCCCCCCCCACTCCCCTTATCCACTCCCTTAGGACCCGGACCGCCACCGACACCCCACTCCCCCGCGAAAATAGCTCCCTCTCTCCCCGATTGGATCGGGATCGAGGAGGAGGCGCCGCTCGCCACCTCGAAGAACGCCGTCGCCCGGCACCACGCCAGAGCCCGCCTGGACCTCGCTGGCGCCTCTTCCCCGCCGGCCTGCTTCTCCTATCCGCCGGTCGTCCCCGTTATCCACCTCGATACCCGCTGCCCCGAACCCTACTCCGCGCCGTGAGCCCCCCTCTCCTTCCCTCCCCTGCTCGACCCGCCACCGTGCGAGCTCGTGCGCCCAGCACCCGCGCGTCGCTTGCGCCCCGGACCCCCCTCGCTCGCGCAGCTCCACACCCGCGTTCCGCTCGCTGCCGCTGCCGCTTCCCTGGCTCGGCCTCGCATGGCCTCTGCCGCCCTGCTGCTCGTCAGCCGCCGGCGCCCGCTCGCGCCACCACGTAGCCCCCTCCTCGCGTGCTGCGCCGCGCCCCGCCCTTGTCCCTGCATCGTCGCGCGCACCCGGCGGCCGCCGCTCGTCGCCCGCCGCTCGTCGCCCGCCACCGGCCGCGCTCACG
>NC_041382.1:119801585-119855479 GCF_002162155.2 Triticum dicoccoides
CCACCCAACGCTGCTTGTCGTCCGCGCCTCGCCTGCGCTGCGCGTGCCCGCCCCCTCGCCGTGCTGCTTCGGCGCCCCGCCGTGGCCGACGCCCCCCTGGTAGCCTGGGCGTGCGGCCAAACGGGCTAGCGCCCGCGCGCCTGTAAGCCGCATCGCCCCCTGGGCCTATGACAGTGGGCCCCATGCTCCAGAATGTTTACAAAAAAAAAGAATTAAAATAATAATAATAAATAAATAAATACATATAATAAATAAATAATTAGTAGTAAAAATAATTAATTAACTAACTAACTAAATTAATTAAGTTAATTAATCCTAATTAATTAATCTAATTAATCCGTTAGTTTAATTAAAAAGTAATTAGTTTAACTAAACCCTAATTAACCTAACAGAGTATGACAGGTGGGTCCCACTGGACCCACGCGTCAGTTTGACCCAGCAACCCCTAACGAACGGGCTGATGTCATAAATCCAATTTCGAATTAAATTAAATAATTAATTAAATTCCAGAAATTAATAAAATCTTTAAAAAATCATATCTTTTAATCCGTAACTCGGATTAAATTATTTTCAACATTAAAGTTGCTCAAAACGACAAGACAAATCCGGATTCGCAGCCCGTTCGTCCGCCACACATCCCTAGCATAGCCAACACGCAACTTTCCCCTTCGGGTTCATTTGTCTAAAAACGCGAAACACCGGGGATATTTTCCTGGATGTTTTCCCCCTTCACCGGTACCACCTCTTACCGCGTTAGGGCACCCCTATCACCGCTGCTTGTCATGTCATGCATCGCTATGCATCTGTTTGCTTAATATTTATTGTTTCTTCCCCCCTCTTCTCTCGCTAGACACCGAGACCAACGCCGCTGCTACCCAGTACGACTACGGTGTTGACGATCCTCTCTCTTGCCAGAGCAACCAGGCAAGCCCCCCCCCCTTGATCATCAGATATCGCCTACTCTCCTCTATACTGCTTGCATTAGAGTAGTGTAGCATGTTACTGCTTTTCGTTAATCCTATCCTGATGCATAGCCTATCATTGTTGCTACAACTGTTGATACCTTACCTGCAATCCTAAATGCTTAGTATAGGATTCTAGATTATCATCAGTGGCCCTACATTCTTGTCTGTCTACCATGCTATACTATCGGGCCGTGATCACTTGGGAGGTGATTACGGGTATATACTATATACTTTATACATGATACATGTGATGACTAAAGTCCTCGAGGAGTACCCGCGGTTGATTCACGAATTGGGGGCTAGAAGGACATACTTTCTCGACAGCCCTCTGTGTGGATCTTTGTGGCGAAGCGACAGGGCAGGTTGAGACCACCTAGGAGAGAGGTGGGCCTGGCCCTGCTCGGCGTTTGCGGTTATTTCAAGATAACACGTTTAACGAGATCTTGGTATTTGATCTGAGTCTGGCCACTGGCCTATACGCACTAAACATCTACGCGGGGATAGTTATGGGCACTCGACATCATGGTAGCAGCCGAAGCCTTCGTGACGTCAGCGACTGAGCGGCGCACGCCGAATTGGACCGTAAGCCTGCTCTTGTATTAAGGGGGCTAGTTCTGCTTCTGGCCGCGTACGCAACATGCAGGTGTGCAATGGGGAATGGGCCCAGACGCCTGCGCCATAGGATTTAGACTGGCGTGCTGACCTCTGTGTTGTGCCTAGGTAGGGCTGTGACGTGTTGATCTTCCGAGGCCGGGCATGACCCAGAAAAGTATGTCTGGACAAAGGGGATCGAGCGTGTTGGGAAATGTGGTGCACCCCTGCAGGGAAGTTAATCTATTCGAATAGCCGTGATCTTCGGTAATAGGACGACTTGGAGTTGTACCTTGACCTTATGACAACTAGAACCGGATACTTAATAAAACACACCCTTCCAAGTGCCAGATACAACTGATGACCGCTCTCTCACAGGGCGACGAGGGGAGGATCATCGGTTAGGATTACGCTATGCAATGCTACTTGGTGAACTTACTATCTACTCTCTTCTTCTGCTGCAAGATGGAGGTTACCAGAAGCGTAGTCTTCGAAAGGACTAGCTATCCCCCTCTTATTCCGGCATTCTGCAGTTCAGTCCACATATGATACCCTCAATCCATTTGATACCAATGCATACATATGTAGTGTAGCTCCTTGCTTGCGAGTACTTTGGATGAGTACTCACGGTTGCTTTGCTCCCCCTTTTCCCCCTTCCTATACTCGATTACTACGACCAGACGATGGAGTCCAGGAGCCAGACGCAACTGTCGATGACAACTACTACTACTCGGGAGGTGCCTACTACTATTTGCAGCCTGCTGATGACAACCGGGAGTAGTTTAGGAGGATCCCAGGCAGGAGGCCTGCGCCTCTTTCCATCTGTATCCCAGTTTGTGCTAGCATTCTTAAGGAAAACTTGTTTAACTTATGTCTGTACTTAGATATTGTTGCTTCCGCTGACTCGTGTATAATCGAGCTCTTGTATTCGAGCCCTCGAGGCCCCTGGCTTGTAATATGATGCTTGTATGACTTATTTTATTTGTAGAGTTGTGTTGTGATATCTTCCCGTGTGTCCCTGATCTTGATCGTACACGTTTGCATGTATGATTAGTGTATGATCGAATCGGGGGCGTCACAAGTTGGTATCATAGCTGACTGCCTGTAGGAATCCCCCTTCCACACCCCTTGGCCGAAGTCGAGTCTAGACATTACAAAAACTTTTACTAACATGGCTGTGTGCCTTACAGGCCCACGTCGCCATCTGGGTGGTAATTTAGGATCTTTTACTCCTCGATCCTTACTCTGGGACTCTGAACTCTCTTCTACTTGGGTTAAACGATTTTACTAACTTTAACATTAGGATCCCGTGACCACGTTCACCCCAAAGTTGGATAAGCCCTAGCTATTATTTAGAGTAGTATATTGAACATTGTCCACACTGTCAGTTGACTCCTCTAAAACATCTTTGTTTTCAGATGGAACCCACGAGACAGGTCATGCGCCACACGACGGCCATTGGTGCCTCAAGATCACCTGCTGTGTTGGTTGTGATGATGATCTATCTGGGTTATCGCTGGCACCCTGAGTACACCTTCTATGAGGAGTACCAGGACTTCAACCAGGAGCAGTACCGTGCCATCGTCCACCTCTACTCTCGGGAGTATGACTCCACTACCGTGTTGCACACTGCTCATGGTGTTGGAGTGACTGTCGACATGGAGGTCCACGATGCTGCTTATGCTGCTCTGACACGTCTTCGTGGAGAGTATCAGGAGTTGGACACCTCCCCCTTCAGGCACATTGCTATCGCATCCAATGTTGGTGCGGAGGGATACTACACTGCTGCCTACTCCACCGTCACCCGAGAGCCCTTCTACCATCAGAACCTGGTTCTGCATGCTGATGGGCTGGATAGAGCTAACCGAGCTCTTCGCCACGAGTTGTACACCACCCGTCGGCACCTGTACCGTGCTCTGACGCTGTTGCACCTCTTTGTCCGATCTGGTGATCTGTCGCATTCTGCGATCTACCCTTCCAGGACCGTGATGCCCCAGGGCGTCGGCTGGCCAAATGTGGGAGGCTACTCTCCCGCACTTGGTCCTCTCCTGCCACCTGCGCATCGGGTTCCGCACCAGAGTATCCGCGGACCCCAGGCTACTCGCGTGGAGGTCTTCCCTTCGTGTTACTACCAGTTGTCAGGCTACATCTACCTCCACAGTTCCTCCTGGGACTGATGTAGGCTTGCTTGTTAGTGTTAGATGCATTCACCACGAGCCTGCCTGCCGCCTATGATGTTCTTAGTTTGTGTATTGAACTCTGTGTACCGAACTCTATGCATGATCTCTTTTGTAAGATATGCCAACTACTATGTAGCATCTATCGTGTTCCTTTCATTATGCATGTTTCATCATGAATGATTTTTGCCCTTGCGAATTCTCAATGCTGAACTACCCCTGTTATATATTGGCAGGATGGTTAGACCAGGTGGCCATGGTCGTGGTGGCCATGCCCCACCACCGCCTGAGTACATGGCTGGTATGATCCAACAGTTAGAGCTGAACCGCCAATTCATGGAAAATATGATGGCTCAGTTTCCTCTCCCCAATATGAACCAGCAGCCAGCCCAAGTGACTCTGCAGGATTTCATGCGCCTCAACCCAACTGTGTATCGTAGCTCAACTCAGCCTCTGGATGCTGATGACTGGCTCCGTGACATCACCTACGAGATGGAGTCTGCTGATGTAGCCCCTTCCAGCTATGTCACCTTTGCTTCCTTCTTCCTGAAAGGACCCGCTGCTCAATGGTGGGACAGCCACAGGCGTACTCTGCCGGTTGGAACAATCATCACCTGGCCAGACTTCCAAGCTGCTTTCCGTGCTCGCTTCATTCCTCAGGGAGTCATGGACCGTAAGAAGCGCAAGTTCCGCAGTCTCACCCAAGGCAACAAAACTGTGGAAGCTTATCAACGGGAGTTTCTGGACTTGTCCCGCTATGCTAAAGAAGACATTGCAACTGATGCACGCAGACAGGAGAAGTTCTGTGATGGCCTTCAAGCTGATATCAAGCTCGCACTTCTAGTGCACGACTTTGCCGATTTCGCCACCTTGGTGAACAATGCCATCAATGTTGAAACTGGTCTGCAGGAACACCAGAGCTCTCACAGGCGCAACCGTGACATAGGCTCATCTTCGGACCCGTCCTCGCAGAAGCGTAGGATATGGATTCCCAACATCATGTATCAGCCAACTGCACCTGCTCCAAGGCAGTCCTATGCTGCACCACGTCTGCCTCCCCCACCAACTAGGCAGCCAAGACTTCCAGCTCCACCACCCCAAGCTCCTGTTCCCAGTCCAAATATTGGTCTCTGCTACAAGTGTGGTCAGCCAGGTGACCGTGCCAGAGACTGCAATCAGAATCAGAATCAACTGGCCCTTCCTGCAACTGGCTGTGGAAACAACCAGCCTCGCAACAACAATGCCAGGTCTTATGGTCGTGTTCATGCCAACCACGTTGATCTTAATGAAGCTCAAGACCAGCCTGCTACTGTGATGGGTACACTCCTCGTAAATTCAGTACCTGCATCTGTTTTATTCGATTCAGGAGCATCACATTCATTCATGTCAGAAGATTTTGCATACAAGCATGGCATTAAATGTGAGGATATGAACACTTCGGTATTGGTAAAAAACCCCGTGGGACAATGTCAAACCTCAATGGTTGGCATCGACGTCCCCGTGGAAATCGAAGGGCTGGAATTCTATGCCTCTCCCATTATCCTGAAGTCGTCTAACATCGACCTCATTCTGGGGATGGATTGGTTGAAAGCGCATACTGCTTCTATAGTTTGCGCCACTAAGACCGTCCATCTGCTACATCCTTCTGACGAAATAGTTACTTACTAGGCTCATCTAGTTCAAAACGCCGAGGCACGACTTTATGCCTTGAATGTGTTGAACGCTGCACTACTCGAGGGCATTGAAAACATTCCCGTTGTTCGTGAATTCCAAGATGTCTTTCCGGAAGAACTTCCAGGGATTACCCCTGCTAGAGCTGTCGAATTCATCATCGACTTGAAACCAGGCACCACCCCTATAGCCAAACGACCCTACAAGATGCCGCCGCATGAACTCATTGAGCTTAAGGAGGAAATCGGCAAATCACTTGTCAAAGGTTTCATTCGCCCTAGTTGCTCTCCTTGGGGAGCACCTTCTCTCTTTGTTAAGAAGAAGGATGGGACGAACCGATTAGTCCAAGACTACCGTCCTATAAACCAAGCTACCATTCAGAATAAATACCCTCTTCCTTGGATTAATGATCTTTATGATCAACTGGCTGGTTCATCAATGTTCTCCAAACTCTACTTGAGGTTGGGTTACCACCAGATCCGTGTTCGTGAAGAGGATATCCCAAAAACCGCCTTCGTGACTCGGTATGGGTCATACTAATACACTGTCATGTCATTCGCCTTAACGAATGCTCCCGCCACCTTCTCTCGTCTGACGAACTATATATTCATGGATTACCTTGACAAGTTTGTCGTGGTTTATCTGGATGATATCCTTGTATTTTCCAAGAACAAAAAAGAACATGCTGAACATCTTCGTCTTGTGCTGGAGAAGCTTCGAGAGCATCAACTGTATGCTAAGTATTCCAAGTGTGAATTCTGGCTCCCCAAAGTAACCTATCTTGGGCATGTCATCTCCAAGGATGGTATTGCCATCAACCCTGAACGAGTTCAGGCTATTCTCGATTGGAATCCTCCGAAGAATGTCAAGCAAGTCCGAAGTTTTCTCGGTCTCTCCAGCTATTGCCGTCGATTTGTCGAGAACTTATCCAAGATTGCCAGGCCTCTGACTAATCTGTTGCATAAGGGTGTCAAGTTCGAATGGACAGACAAGTGTCAGGAAAGTTTCCAGGCGCTCAAAGACAAGTTGACTTCTGCCCCAGTGCTTGCTCCACCTGATACTAAGAAGGACTTCGTCATTTACTGTGACGCTTCCCGTCAAGGATTAGGCTGTGTCCTAATGCAAGAGCGCAGAGTGATTGCTTATGCCTCTCGTCAACTGCGCCCTCACGAAGAAAACTACCCAGTTCACGACCTCGAGCTTGCTGCTGTCATTCATGCTTTGAAACAGTGGCGACATTACCTTCTCAGTAATCGTTGCGAGATCTTCACCGACCATCAAAGTCTGAAGTATCTGTTTACTCAGCTAGACCTGAACCTCCGTCAGCAGAGATGGATGGAGACTGTTGCAGACTTTGACGTCGGTATATCCTATACCCCAGGCAAGGCTAATGTAATGGCTGATGCCTTGAGCCGCAAGTCTTACTGCAACCACCTCCAGGTTCACAAAGTTCAGCCCTCGCTGGTCGAAGAATTTAGAAAGCTGAACCTTCATATTGTTCCTCTTGGAGCACTCGCCCCCTCCCCCAGAGTTTCAGAAGATGAATCTTCGTGTTGTTACTAAGGGTTCTCTAAATACCCTGGCTGTCATACCAGATCTCGTAGATGGTATAAAGACTATTCAAGGTTATGACTCTGAAGTCCATAAGATTAAACGCCTTCAAGCAGAAGGAAAGCCCTCATTCTTCACTATCGCCGATGATGGCGCCTTGTACTTCAAAGGCCGCCTAGTGGTACCACGTTCGAGGAAAAACCTGGATCAGACTAAAAAGGTTACAAAAGAAGCTCATGATATGCCTTTGTCTATTCATTCCGGTAGTACAAAGATGTACCAGGACATCCGTCAGAGATTCTGGTGGTCTAATATGAAGCAGGACATTGCTCGTTATGTTGCTGAGTGTGACGTTTGCTGTCGTATCAAAGCTGAACATCAAAGGCCTGCTGGAACTCTGCAACCTATCTCTATTCCTGAATGGAAACGGGACCATGTTGAAATGGACTTCGTCACTGGATTTCCCAAATCGCAGAAAGGTAATGATGCTATTCTTGTCGTCATTGACCGGCTTTCTAAACTTGCGCATTTTCTGGCGGTCAAAGAAACAATCACTGCTAGTCAGGTTGCAATCTCTACATGTCCAGAATTGTTTCACTTCACGGTATTCCACTGGTTATAAGTTCAGACCGTGGCAGCTTATTCACTTCAAGATTTTGGGCAAGTTTCCAAGAAGCTATGGGGACTCATCTGTCGTTTAGTACGGCGTTTCATCCTTAGTCGCAAGGTCGGGTTGAACGTGTCAACCAAGTTCTCGAATACATGCTTCGAGCTTGTGTACTTTCCTTCGACAAGAAATGGGAGGAATCTCTTCCATATGCCGAGTTCTCCTATAATAATAGCTATCAAGCTAGTCTGAAGATGTCCCCCTTCGAAGTGTTATATGGACGAAAGTGTCGGACCCCTCTGAACTGGTCAGAAACTGGGGAACATCCACTCTTCGGTCCGGATATTATCCAACAGGCCGAAGAACAAGCTCACATTATTCGCGAGAATCTCAAGACTGCTCAGTCACGTCAGAAAAGTGAGTATGACCGTCATCACCAAGACATGGTCTATCAACCTGGCGAAAAGGCTTATCTTCGAGTTACACCAATGAAGGGTGCTCACCGCTTTGGGATCAAGGGCAAGCTAGCTCCTTGCTATATCGGACCCTTCACTATTCTCGAAAGGCGTGGATAAGTGGCATATCAACTGGAGCTTCCGCCGAACCTTTCTCAGGTTCACGATGTGTTCCACGTGTCACAGCTCCGCCGTTGCTTCAAGGATCCAATCCGAGCAGTGGATCATGAAGTGCTCGAATTGCAACAGGACCTCTCCTATAAAGAGCATCCGGTCCTTGTGGTCGCACACATCAGAAGGCGATCAAGTTCCTCAAAGTCCAGTGGTCGCACCATTCTGAAGATGAAGCCACTTGGGAACGTGAGGATCTCTTACGTGATGAATACCCCGCACTGTTTCCTTCTACCTCCTAAATCTCGGGACGAGATTTCTTGTAGTGGAGGAGTTTTGTAACGCTCAGGTAATCAAGCTACAGTAAATCCACGCTAATGGTGCCACGTCACCACGGTTACCATTGCTAATCTACCGTTAGTTCAAAACCGAGTCAAATTCAAATTTAAAAATAAAGTTAAATAATAAAAGTTTTCAAAAGTTAAAACAAAAATGTTCGGGCTGTGCCAAAAATGGCATAGGTAATTATAGTGCAGCAAACTCATTTTTAGAAATTGCCTAAATGATTTAAAATAAAATAAAAACAGAATAGAAAATAAATAAAAGAAAGAAAATACAAAAGAGAAAACAAACTAAGAGAAAAAAGAAGAGAAAACCCAGCAGGCCACCGGCCCAACTGGGCAGGCCCAAACCGGCCACTCCGCCCACTCCCCTTATCCACTCACCCAGGACCCGGACCGCCAGCGACACCCCACTCCCCCCCATGAAAATATCTCCCCCTCTTCCCGATTGGATCGGGATCGAGGAGGAGGCCGCCGCTCGCCACCTCGGAGAACGCCGTCGCCCGCCACCACGCCAGAGACCGCCTGGACCTCGCCGGTGCCTCTTCCCCGTCGGCCTGCTTCTCCTCTCTGCCGGACGTCCCCGTCATCCACCTCGACACCCGCTACCCCGAACCCTACTCCATGCCGTGAGCCCCCCTCTCCTTCCCTCCCCTGCTCGACGCGCCACCACACCCGCGCGTCGCCTGCGCCTCGGACTCTCCTCGCTCGCACAACCCCGCACCCGCGTTCCGCTCGCTGCCGCTGCTGTTTCCCTGGCTCGGCCTCACATGGCCTCTGCCGCCCCGCTGCTCGTCAGCCGCCGGCACCCGCTTGCGCCGCCCCGCAGCAGCCCCGCTTGCATGCTGCGTTGTGCCCCGCCCCTGTCCTTGTATCGCTGCGCGCACCAGACGGCCGCCGCTCGTCGCCCGCCACCGGCCGCGCTCGCGGTCGCCATCCCCTGCTCGCACACCCCGCCGCGCACGCCCACACGCTCTGCTCCCCACCTAGTTGCTCACCGCGGCCCTGCCCCACCCAACGCTGCTTGCCGTCCGTGCCTCGCCTGCGCTGCGCGTGCCCGCCCCCTCGCCGTGCTGCTCCGGCGCCCCGCCGTGGCCGACGCCCGCCTGGTAGCCTGGGCGTGCGCCCAAACGGGCTAGCACCCAGCGCCCGCGCGCCCGTAACCCGCATCGCCCCCCTAGGCCTATGGCAGTGGGCCCCCATGCCCCAGAACATTTACAAAAAAAATAATTAAAAAATAATAATAAATATATATATATAATAAATAAATAATTAGTAATCAAAATAATTAATTAATTTATTTATTAATTAATTAAGTTAGTTAATCCTAATTAATTAATCTAATTAACCTGTTAGTTTAATTAAAAAGTAATTAGTTTAACTAAATCCTAATTAACCTAACAGAGTATGATAGGTGGGTCCGACTGGACCCACACATCAGTTTGACCCAGTCAACCCCTGTTGACTGCTGACATCAGCATGACATCATGCTGATGTCATAAATCCAATTTCGAGTTAAATTAAATAATTAATTAAATTCTAGAAATTATTAAATTTTTAGAAAATCATATCTTTTAATCCGTAACTCGGATTAAATTATTTTCAACATGAAAGTTGCTCAGAACGACAAGAAGAATCCGGATACGCAGCCCGTTCGTCCGCCATGCATCCCTAGCACAGCAACACGCAACTTTCCCCTTCCGGATCATTTGTCCGAAAACGCGAAACACCGGTGATATTTTCTCGGATGTTTTTCCCCTTCACCGGTACCACCTCTTACCGCGTTAGGGCACCCCTAGCACCGCTGCTTGTCATGTCATGCATTGCCATGCATCTGTTTTCTTATTATTTATTGTTTCTTCCCCCTCTTCTCTCGCTAGACACCGAGACCGATGCCGCTGCTACCCAGTACGACTACGGTGTTGACGACCCCTCTCTCATGCCAGAGCAACCAGGCAAGCCCCCCCTTGATCACCAGATATCGCCTACTCTCCTCTATAATGCTTGCATTAGAGTAGTGTAGCATGTTACTGCTTTCCGTTAATCCTATTCTGATGCATAGCCTATCATTGTTGCTACAACTGTTGATACCTTACCTGCAATCCTAAATGCTTAGTATAGGATGCTAGATTATCATCAGTGGCCCTACATTCTTGTCTGTCTGCCAGGCTATACTATCGGGCCGTGATCACTTGGGAGGTGATCACGGGTATATACTATATACTTTATACATGATACATGTGATGACTAAAGTTGGGTTGGCTCGAGGAGTACCCGCGGTTGATTCACGAATTTGGGGGTGGAAGGACATACTTTCCCGACAGCCCTCTGTGTGGATCTTTGTGGCGAAGCGACAGGGCAGGTTCAGACCACCTAGGAGAGAGGTGGGCCTGGCCCTGGTCGGCGTTCGCGGTTATTTCAAGATAACACGTTTAACAAGATATTGGTATTTGATCTGAGTCTGGCCACTAGCCTATACACACTAACCATCTACACGGGGACAGTTATGGGCACTCGACGTCGTGGTATCAGCCAAAGCCTTCGTGACGTCAGCGACTGAGCGGCGCGCACCAGATTGGACCGTAAGCCTGCTCTTGTATTAAGGGGGCTAGTTCTGCTTCCGGACGTGTACCCAACGTGCAGGTGTGCAATGGGCGATGGGCCCAGACCCCTGCGCCATAGGATTTAGACCAGTGTGCTGACCTCTCTGTTGTGCCTAGGTAGGGCTGTGACGTGTTGATCTTCCGAGGCCGGGCATGACCCAGAAAAGTGTGTCCGGACAAAGGGGATCGAGCGTGTTGGGATATGTGGTGCACCCCTTCAGGGAACTTAATCTATTCGAATAGCCGTGATCTTCGGTAACAGGATGACTTGGAGTTGTACCTTGACCTTATGACAACTAGAACCGGATACTTAATAAAACACACCCTTCCAAGTGCCAGATACAACCAATGATCGCTCTCTCACAGGGCGACGAGGGGAGGATCATCGGTTAGGATTATTCTATGCGATGCTACTTGGTGAACTTACTATCTACTCTCTTCTTCTGCTGCAAGATGGAGGTTACCAGA
The DNA here is from genome assembly GCF_002162155.2 of Triticum dicoccoides. Lineage (NCBI taxonomy): Eukaryota > Viridiplantae > Streptophyta > Magnoliopsida > Poales > Poaceae > Triticum > Triticum dicoccoides. The sequence goes on from NC_041382.1 coordinate 119,813,126, forward strand.
CGCGTAGTCTTCGAAAGGACTAGCTATCCCCCTCTTATTCCGGCATTCTGCAGTTCAGTCCACATATGATACCCTCAATCCATTTGATACCAATGCATACATATGTAGTGTAGCTCCTTGCTTGCGAGTACTTTGGATGAGTACTCACGGTTGCTTTGCTCCCCCTTTTCCCCCTTCCTATACTCGATTACTACGACCAGACGATGGAGTCCAGGAGCCAGACGCAACTGTCGATGACAACTACTACTACTCGGGAGGTGCCTACTACTATTTGCAGCCTGCTGATGACAACCGGGAGTAGTTTAGGAGGATCCCAGGCAGGAGGCCTGCGCCTCTTTCCATCTGTATCCCAGTTTGTGCTAGCATTCTTAAGGAAAACTTGTTTAACTTATGTCTGTACTTAGATATTGTTGCTTCCGCTGACTCGTGTATAATCGAGCTCTTGTATTCGAGCCCTCGAGGCCCCTGGCTTGTAATATGATGCTTGTATGACTTATTTTATTTGTAGAGTTGTGTTGTGATATCTTCCCGTGTGTCCCTGATCTTGATCGTACACGTTTGCATGTATGATTAGTGTATGATCGAATCGGGGGCGTCACAATAATTCTATCCGCTTCAAAATTGGCGAGATCAATTCTCTGTTTTCTCAATGGTGTTCTTTCATCCATCCCAAGTTATATTTATTTTTCCACCCTCCCACCCTTTTTTGAAAGAAGTCATATGTCCTTCTTATTCATGTGAAGCTTCAACTTCATTTTTGTTCCATGTTTCAATCCGGTGATTCCTTGTCAAGATATTCAGGAGCCCAAGTCATCATTATTCGTTCTGATTTTTCTACTTTTGTGGACTAAATTCAAGCTTTCGGTGTTGATCATATCCCTTCCTTTTGTTCAAATGCTTTTTCATTTTGGAAGTTCTTATCCAAGCCTCTTTTGATCATTAACCTATCTCTATTCTTTTCTGGAGTGCACAAGGTATCATAGAAGATTCGTGTTTCCGTTCTTTCAAGTTATATCGAGGTTCTCACCTCATCAAGTCTTCAATTCGTCCAGGTGCAAGCTCTCTTTCCAATCATTTATTTCTATGGGCCCACTCAAAAGGAAAACCCATACCCCATGGGCTCTACCCAGGATCTTACCTAGCTTTTCAAATTACTTTTCTCAAATCTTTTTCCAAGTCTGACATAAGAATGGATTTCATTAGTCAGATGCCTTCTCCATGGTTGCTTTCAAGTTATTTTCATATTTGGCTCAACCTTTCTATTCTTCACCGTACTAGGGTGTCTTAACAATTAATAGTGGTGTTCCTCGTCATCATTCTCAGCATTTGAATACCGAAGAAGAGTTTTCCTATAAACCTTTGTTCGTTCTCTTGAAGATTCAGGGATTCAGCTTGTGCCATTTTCTCCTTGTGTGATTCTCCAAGTGAAGCCATTCAGTTCATTTCCTTTGAGCTATGAATGGGTCATGATCAAAGGCTTCTCGCGATATTTCTTAAGGAGCATTCCACGAGTTGTTTTCGTTTCGATTCTCCGAAGACCATAATCTAAAAAAAATCTTCATTCTCATCTTTCAGCTTCTTGGCCTCCTTGTTCTCATGTCTTAAGAATTCTTCGTTCTCAGCTTTTAGCTTCCGTTCTCCAAATTCTTCTCAATCGATATTTCTTCGTTCGTCTCCCAATTCTAGTCACTACTTCGTTCAAGATTTATCCTAGTCAGATCATGCACACTTCCTTCTCATGTATCATCATCCCTTCGAAGTATCTTCGTTCATGTTTAAATTATTCCTGCCGATTCGTTGAAGATTTCCCCAAGTTTGTGCCATCTCTTCCATCTTTCAAGGAAGAATAAGTGGTATGCCAAATTTGTTGCTTGTCATCAAGTTAAGTTGATGAAGGATAAACATATCATAATTCTTATGCTTGTTCCATCGAGGTGATTTAATTTCTTCTTCCGAAGTTTATTCATGATGAATAAATTCTCGGTCCAAGTGTTTCACCTTCTCTTTTCGAGAGTTCGAAGTTTTCCCGGTTATCTCGTCAAGAAGCTTCATCTCTTTCTTGTCAAAGGTGTTAGAAGGAAATCATTGCAAGGATTCAATATTTTTATTTTCAATCTTCCATTCATTTCTATCATCCTTTAATTTTAGGATTCTTCCCGTAGGCTTGATGACCCACAAGTATAGGGGATCTATCGTAGTCCTTTCGATAAGTAAGAGTGTCGAACCCAACGAGGAGCAGAAGGAAATGACAAGAAGTTTTCAGTAAGGTATTCTCTACAAGCACTAAAATTATCGGTAACAGATAGTTTTGTGATAAGATAATTCGTAACGGGTAACGAGTAAAAAAAGTAAACAAGGTGCAGCAAGGTGGCCCAATCCTTTTTGTAGCAAAGGACAAGCCTGAATAAACTCTTATATAAAGGAAAGCGCTCCCGATGATACATGGGAATTATCGTCAAGCTAGTTTTCATCATGCTCATATGATTCGTGTTCGTTACTTTGATAATTTGATATGTGGGTGGACTGGTGCTTGGGTACTGCCCTTCCTTGGACAAGCATCCAACTTATGATTAACCCCCCTCGCAAGCATCCGCAACTATGAAAGAATAATTAAGGTAAACCTAACCATAGCATGAAACATATGGATCCAAATCAACCCCTTACTGCTACCTATTTTAGCACTGCGTTGGTTTTCCCCAAAGAGGAAGGGATGATGCAGCAAAGTAGCATAAGTATTTCCCTCAGTTTTTGAGAACCAAGGTATCAATCCAGTAGGAGGCTACACGCAAGTCCCTCGTACCTGCACAAAACAAATAAATCCTCGCAACCAACGCAAATAAGGGTTGTCAATCCCTATAGGGCCACTTACGAGAGTGAGATCTGATAGATATGATAAGATAATATTTTTGGTATTTTTATGATAAAGATGCAGAGTAAAATAAAGGCAAAATAAATAGCAAAGTAAATAACTAAGTAGTAGGAGATTGATATGATAAAGATAGACCCGGGGGCCATAGGTTTCACTAGTGGCTTCTCTCGAGAGCATAAGTATTCTACGGTGGGTGAACAAATTACTGTTGAGCAATTGACAGAATTGAGCATAGTTATGAGAATATCTAGGTATGATCATGTATATAGGCATCACGTCCGAGACAAGTAGAGCGACTCCTGCCTGCATCTACTACTATTACTCCACTCATCGACCGCTATCCAGCATGCATCTAGAGTATTAAGTAAAAACAGAGTAACGCCTTAAGCAAGATGACATGATGTAGAGGGATAGACTCATGCAATATGAAGAAACCCCATCTTGTTATCCTCGATGGCAACAATACAATACGTGCCTTGCTGCCCTTACTGTCACCGGGAAAGGACACCGCAAGATTGAACCCAAAGCTAAGCACTTCTCCTATTGCAAGAAAGATCAATCTAGTAGGCCAAACCAAACTGATAATTCGAAGAGACTTGCAAAGATAACCAATCATACATAAAAGAATTCAGCGAAGATTCAAATATTATTCATAGATAGACTTGATCATAAACCCACAATTCATTGGTCTCAGCAAACACACCGCAAAAAGAAGATTACATCGAATAGATCTCCACAAGAGAGGGGGAGAACATTGTATTGAGATCCAAAAAGAGAGAAGAAGCCATCTAGCTACTAACTATGGATCTGTAGGTCTGAAGTAAACTACTCACACTTCATCAGAGAGGCTATGGTGTTGATGTAGAAGCCCTCCGTGATCGATGCCCCCTCCGACGGAGCTCCAGAAGAGGCCCCAAGATGGGATCTCATGGATACAGAAAGTTACGGCGGTGGAATTAGGGTTTTGGCTCCGTATCTGATCGTTTGGGGGTACTTGGGTATATATAGGAGGAAGAAGTACGTCGGTGGAGCAATAGGGTGCCCACGAGGGTGGAGGGCGCGCCTGGGGGGGTGGGGCAAGCGCGCCCCCTACCTCGTGGCCTCCTATTAGTTGGCTTGACGTAGGGTCCAAGTCTCCTGAGTTGTATTTGGTGAGAAAATCACGTTCCCGAAGGTTTCATTCCGTTTGGACTCCATTTGATATTCCTTTTCTTCGAAACCCTAAAACAGGCAAAAAATAGCAATTCTGGGCTGGGCCTTCGGTTAATAGGTTTGTCCCAAAAATAATATAAAAGTGGATAATAAAGTCCAATAATGTCCAAAACAGTAGATAATATAGCATGGAGCAATAAAAAATTATAGATACGTTGGAGACGTATCATGCATCCCCAAGCTTAATTCCTGCTCGTCCTCGAGTAGGTAAATGATCAAAACAGAATTTTTGATGCGGAGTGCTACTTGGCATAATTTTAATGTAATTAGTCTTAATTGTGGTATGAATATTCAGATCCGAGAGATTCAAGACAAAAGTTCATATTGAGATAAAAATAATAATACTTCAAGCATACTAACAAAGCAGTTATGTCTTCTCAAAATAACATGGCTAAGGAAAGTTATCCCTACAAAATCATATAGTCTGGCTATGCTCTATCTTCACCACACAAAATATTTAAATCATGCACAACCTCGATGGCAAGCCAAGCAATTGTTTCATACTTTTGACAATCTCAAAACTTTTTCAATTTTCACGCAATACATGAGCGTGAGCCATGTATATAGCACTATAGGTGGAATAGAGTGGTGGTTGTGGAGAAGACAAAAAGGGGAAGATAGTCTCACATCAAGTAGGCGTATCAACAGGCTATGGAGATGCCCATCAATAGATATCAATGTGAGTGAGTAGGGATTGCCATGCAACAGATGCACTAGAGCTGTAAGTATATGAAAGCTCAAAAAGAAACTAAGTGGGTGTGCGTCCAACTTGCTTGCTCATGAAGACCTAGGGCAATTTTGAGGAATCCCATCATTGGAATATACAAGCCAAGTTCTATAATGAAAAATTCCCACTAGTATATGAAAGTGATAACATGAGAGACTCTCTACTATGAAGGTTATGGTGCTACTTTGGAGCACAAGTATGGTAAAAGGATAGTAACATTGTCCCTTCTCTCTTTTTCTCTCATTTTTTATTTGGGCCTTTTCTCTCTTTTTATGGCCTCTTTTCTTTCCTTTTTTTTATTTTTTGTCCGGAGTCTCATCCCGACTTGTGGGGGAATCATAGTCTCCATCATCCTTTCCTCACTTGGGACAATGCTCTAATAATGATGATCATCACACTTTTATTTTTCTTACAACTCAATAATTACAACTTGATACTTAGAACAAGATATGACTCTATATGAATGCATCCGGCGGTGTACCGGGATATGCAATGATGCATGAGTGACAAGTATGATAGAATTATGAATGGTGGCTTTGCCACAAATACTATGTCAACTACATGATCATGCTAAGCAATATGACAATGATGGAGTGTGTCATAAACGGAACGGAGGAAAGTTGCATGGCAATATATCTCAGAATGGCTATGGAAATGCCATAATAGGTAGGTATGGTGGCTGTTTTGAGGAAGGTATATGGTGGGTGTATGATACCGGCGAAAGGTGCGCGGTATTAGAGAGGCTAGCAAAGGTGGAAGCGTGAGAGTGCGTATAATCCATGGACTCAACATTAGTCATAAAGAACTCATATACTTATTGCAAAAATCTACAAGTTATCGAAGCAAAGTATTATGTGCATGCTCCTAGGAGGGTATATTTGTAGGAAAAGACCAGCGCTCGTCCCCGACCGCCACTCATAAGGAAGACAATCAATAAATAAATCATGCTCTGACTTCATCACATAACGGTTCACCATACGTGCATGCTACGGGAATCACAAGCTTCAACACAAGTATTTCTCAAATTCACAACTACTCAACTAGCATGACTTTAATATCACCATCTCCATGTCTCAAAACAATTATCAAGTATCAAACTTATCATAGTATTCAACACTCATAAGAGAATTTTTATTATTAATCTTGCATACCAAGCATATTAGGATTTTAAGCAAATTACCATGCTATTTAAGATTCTCAAAATAATCTAAGTGAAGCATGAGAGATCAATAGTTTCTATAAAACAAATCCACCACCATGCTCTAAAAGATATAAGTGAAGCACTAGAGCAAAATTATATAACTCAAGAGATATAAGCGAAGCACATAGAGTATTCTAACAAATTCCAAATCATGTATGGCTCTCTCAAAAGGTGTGTACAGAAAGGATGATTGTGGTAAACTAACAAATAAAGACTCAAATAATACAAGACGCTCCAAGCAAAACACATATCATGTGGTAAATAAAAATATAGCTCCAAGTAAAGTTACCGATAGAAGTAGACGAAAGAGGGGATGCCTTCCGGGGCATCCCCAAGCTTTGGCTTTTAGGTGTCCTTAGATTATCTTGGGGGTGCCATGGGAATCCCCAAGCTTAGGCTCTTTCCACTCCTTGTTCCATAATCCATCAAATCTTTACCCAAAACATGAAAACTTCACAACACAAAACTTAAAGTAGAAAATCTCGTGAGCTCCGTTAGCGAAAGAAAACAAGAGACCACTTCAAGGTACTGTAATGAACTCATTCTTTATTTATATGGGTGTTATACCTACTGTATTCCAACTTCTCTATGGTTTATAAACTACTTTACTAGCCATAGATTCACCAAAATAAGCAAACAACACACGAAAAACAGAATCTGTCAAAAACAGAATAGTCTGTAGTAATCTGTAGCTAGCGCAAGATCTGGAACCCCAAAAATTCTAAAATAAATTGATGAACGTGAGGAATTTATCTATTAATCATATGCAAAAATAATTAACTAAATAGTACTTTACAAATAAAAATGACAGAAGTTCTCGTGAGCGCTAAAGTTTCTGTTTTTTTACAGCAAGTTCAACAAGACTTTCCCCAAGTCTTCCCAACGGTTCTACTTGTCACAAACACTAATTAAACACAAAAAACACAACCATAACAGAGGCTAAATAATTTATTTATTACTAAGCAGGAGCAAAAAGCAAGAAATACAAATAAAATTGGGTTGCCTCCCAACAAGCGCGATCGTTTAACGCCCCTAGCTAGGCATAACAAGCAAGAATAGATCTAGGTATTGCCATAATAATAAGATAGATTGTTAAAATTCATTTCATATTCTCTACGTTCAGCAGCAAGTTTTACTTGAGGCAAACAAAAAGTAATCAAAAGGGCTAAATTTGTTGGGACAAAAGTCTCCAAGATCAACCTTGGGAGGTATAGGTTCCTCCTTTGGTCCTTCATATTGCACAACCAATTCATCATTATAAGCATTCTTTTGACAGAACTTTGTGAGCCTATATTCAAGAGAATATCCCAATTCGTTATCTCGAATAGCCAAATCATCATTAAGTTCAGAAATTCTATCAACTAAAACATTGGTAGGAACCCTTTTTTCTGAGATTTTCATTGAAAGCAACATAGTCTAAGGATTGAAAACGCATTATTTCTTCTTGATCAAAGAGGATAGTCTCTATGGGAGGACGACAAGCGTCCACCCTATAATGCGCAAAGATTTCTTTGGCTCTTTTATTATGAATCGAAACTCATGAGCCAAGATAGTAACGGCACGCTTAACAGAAGAATGCTCAATATTAGAAAATTATAGGAAAATCCTATGTATAGAAGGATGCATGTGCATGAATTGTCTATCAAGTTCAATTACAAGCATGGCAATAGCGTCCCCAAGACTACTAGTTCGATGAATAATAGAACTACCCATAGAAGGTAAAGCACCGGCACAAGTAAAAAAATCTTGAATAACTCCTTTTCCAATAATATTACCACTACCAACACGAAATCTTTTTATATGTGAGATAGTGGGTTCTTTAGTAGGAGTATCAAAATTATTATCGACAATAGTATCCTCAATTTCAGACATAGAGGCAGAGGGTAAAGAACTAGCCATAACGACAAGCAAGCAAACTAACACACAAGCAAACAAAAAGCAAGCAGACAAAAAAGGGCAAATAGAGAAAGAGAGGGAGGATAGAGAGAGAGTGGGTGAATAAAACGGCAAGGGTGAATTGGGGGAGAGGAAAATGAGAGGCAAATGACAAATAATGTAATGCGGGAGATAAGGGTATGTGATGGGTACTTGGTATGTTGACTTTTGCGTAGACCTCCCAGGCAACAGCGCCAGAAATCTTTCTTGCTACCTCTTTTAGCACTGCGTTGGTTTTCCCCGAAGAGGAAGGGATGATGCAGCAAAGTAGCGTAAGTATTTCCCTCAGTTTTTGAGAACCAAGGTATCAATCCAGTAGGAGGCTACACGCAAGTCCCTCATACCTACACAAAACAAATAAATCCTCGCAACCAACACAAATAGGGGTTGTCAATCCCTATAGGGCCACTTATGAGAGTGAGATCTGATAGATATGATAAGATAATATTTTTGGTATTTTTATGATAAAGATGCAAAGTAAAATAAAGGCAAAATAAATAGCAAAGTAAATAACTAAGTAGTAGGAGATTGATATGATAAAGATAGACCCGGGGGCCATAGATTTCACTAGTGGCTTCTCTCGAGAGCATAAGTATTCTACGGTGGGTGAACAAATTACTGTTCAGCAATTGACGGAATTGAGCATAATTATGAGAATATCTAGGTATGATCATGTATGTAGGCATCACGTCCGAGAGAAGTAGACCGTCTCCTGCCTGCATCTACTACTATTAGTCCACTCATCGACCGCTATCTAGCATGCATCTAGAGTATTAAGTAAAAATAGAATAACGCCTTAAGCAAGATGACATGATGTAGAGGGATAGATTCATGCAATATGAAGAAAACCCCATCTTGTTATCCTCGATGGCAACAATACAATATGTGCCTTGCTGCCCTTACTATCACCGAGAAAGGACACCGCAAGATTGAACCCAAAGCTAAGCACTTCTCCTATTGCAAGAAAGATCAATCTAGTAGGCCAAACCAAACTGATAATTCGAAGAGACTTGCAAAGATAACTAATCATACATAAAAGAATTTAGAGAAGATTCAAGTATTATTCATAGATAGACTTGATCATAAACCCACAATTCATCGGTCTCAACAAACACACCGCAAAAAGAAGATTACATCGAATAGATCTCCACAAGAGAGGGGAGAACATTGTATTGAGATCCAAAAAGAGAGAAGAAGCCATCTAGCTACTAATGGACCCGTAGGTCTGAAGTAAACTACTCACACTTCATCGGAGAGGCTATGGTGTTGATGTCGAAGCCCTCCGTGATCGATGCCCCCTTCGGCGGAGCTCCGGAACAGGCCCCAAGATGGGATCTCGTGGATACAGAAAGTTATAGTGGTGGAATTAGGGTTTTGGCTCTGTATCTGATCGTTTGGGGGTACGTGGGTATATATAGGAGGAAGAAGTACGTCGGTGGAGCAACAGGGGCCCACAAGGGTGGAGGGCGCGCCTAGGGGGGGGGCAGGCGCGCCTCCCTACCTCGTGGCCTCCTGTTAGTTGGCTTGACATGGGGTCCAAGTCTCCTGAGTTGTATTTGGTGAGAAAATCACGTTCCCGAAGGTTTCATTCCGTTTGGACTCCGTTTGATATTCCTTTTCTTCGAAACCCAAAAACAGGCAAAAACAACAATTCTGGGCTGGGCCTCCGGTTAATAGGTTTGTCCCAAAAATAATATAAAAGTGGATAATAAAGCCCAATAATGTCCAAAACAGTAGATAATATAGCATGGAGCAATCAGAAATTATAGATACGTTGGAGACGTATCACTTATGAAGCAACGCATAAACTAGGGTTTGAGCTTCTGTCACTCTTGCAACCCATCATCTACTTATTACTTCCCAATGCCTTCCCCTAGGCCCAAACAATGATGAAGTGTCTGAAGGAAATATGCCCTAGAGGCAATAATAAAGTTGTTATTTATATTTCCTTATATCATGATAAATGTTTATTATTCATGCTAGAATTGTATTAACCGGAAACTTACTACATGTGTGAATACATATACAAACAGAGTGTCACTAGTATGCCTCTACTTGACTAGCTCGTTAATCAAAGATGGTTAAGTTTCCAAGCCATATGCATGAGTTGTCATTTGATGAACGGGATCACATCATTAGAGAATGATGTGATTGCCTTGACCCATCCATTTGCTTAGCATTCTGATCGTTTAGTTTATTGCTATTGCTTTCTCCATAACTTATACATGTACCTATGACTATGAGATTACGCAACTCCCAAATACCGGAGGAACACATAGTGAGCTATCAAATGTCACAACATAACTGGGTGATTATAAAGATGCTCTACAAGTGTCTCCGGTGGTCGTTGTTGAGTTGGCAGAGATCGAGATTAGGATTTGTCACTCGGATTGTCGGAGAGGTATCTCTAGGTCCTCTTGGTAATGCACATCACTATAAGCCTTGCAAGCAATGTGACTAATGAGTTAGTTGCAGGATGTTGCATTACGACACGATTAAAGAGACTTGCCGGTAACGAGATTGAACTAGGTATGATGATACCGACGATCAAATGTCGGGCAAGTAACATACCGATGAAAAAGGGAACAAACGTATGTTGTTATGCGGTTTGACCGATAAAGATCTTCATAGAATATGTAGGGACCAATATGAGCATCCGGGTTCTACTATTGGTTATCGACCAGAGATGAGTCTCGGTCATGTCTGCATAGTTCTCGAACCCGTAGGGTCCGCACGCTTAACGTTCGATGATGATATGTATTATGAGCTATGTGATTTGATGTTCCAAAGATAGTTCAGATACCCGGATGTGATCACGGACATGACGAGGAGTCTCGAAATGGTCGAGAAATAAAGATTATACATTGGAAGGCTATGTTTGGACACAGGAAAGGTTTTGGATAGGTTCGGGCATTTTCCGGAGTACCGGGGGGTTACCGGAACCCCCTGGGAGTTAATGGGCGTTAACTGGTCATGGTGGGAGAGAGGAGGAGCCGGACAAGTGGGAGCCCCCCCAAGCCCAATCCGAATTGGGAGGGGGGCCGGCCCCTTTCCTTCTATCCCTCTCCCTCTTCCTTCTTCTCCTATTCCAACTAGCGAAGGGGGAAAACCTACTCCTACTAGGAGTAGGAATCCCCCTTGGGGCGCACCATAGAGAGGCCGGCCCTCCCCTCCTCCACTCCTTTATATACGGGGGAGGGGGCACCCCATAGACACACTAGTTGATCTTAGCTGTGTGCGGTGCCCCCCTCCACAGATTTCCAAGTCGATCATATTGTCGTAGTGCTTAGGCGAAGCCCTGCGTCGGTAACTTCATCATCACCGTCAACACGTCGTCATGCTGACGAAACTCTCCCTCGGCCTCAGCTGCATCTAGAGTTCGATGGACGTCATCAAGCTGAACGTGTGCAGATCGCGGAGGTGCCGTGCGTTCGGTACTTGATCGGTTGGATCGCAAAGACGTTCGACTACATCAACCATGGTACTTAACGCTTCCGCTTTCGGTCTACGAGGGTACATGGACACACTCTCCTCTCTCGTTGCTATGCATCTCCTAGATAGATCTTGCATGATCGTAGGAAAAAAATTGAAATACTGCGTTCCCCAACAGTGGCACCCGAGCCAGGTATATGCTTAGATGTTATATGCACGAGTAGAACACAAAGGAGTTGTGGGCGTGGGTATATACATATTGCTTGTCGTCACTAGTTGTTTCTTGAATCGGCGGTATTGTTGGATGAAGCAGCTGATACATCCATTTTGCATCATGCTTTTACATCGATATTTATTGCATTATGGGCTGTTATTACACATTATGTCACAATACTTATGCTAATCCACTCTTATTTTACAAGGTTTACATAAAGAGGGAGAATGCCGGCAGCTGGGATTCTAGGCTGGAAAAGGAGAAAATATTAGAGACCTATTCTGCACAGCTCCAAAAGTCCTGAAACTTCACGAAAGTCATTTTCAGAATAAAAAAAATACTGAGCGAAAGAAGTTCACTAGGGGGGCACACCCTGCCAACAAGGGGGGCGCCCTACCCCCTGGGCGCGCCCCCTGCCTCGTGGGCCCCCTACTGGCCCTCCGATGCCCGTCTTCTCCTATATGGAGTATTTCAATGAGCAAAAAATCATAAGCCATCTTTCCAGACGAGACTCCGCCAGCACGAGGCGGAACCTTGGCGGAACCAATCTAGGGCTCTGGCGGAGCTGTTCTGCAAGGGAAACTTCCCTCCGGGAGGGGGAAATCATCGCCATCGTCATCACCAACGCTCCTCTCATTGGGAGAGGGAAATCTCCATCAACATCTTCACCAGCACCATCTCATCTCAAAACCCTAGTTCATCTCTTGTATCCAATTCTTGTCTCTATGCCCGGGATTGGTACCTGTGGGTTGCTAGTAGTGTTAATTACTCCTTGTAGTTGATGCTAGTTGGTTTATTTGGTGGAAGATCATATGTTCAGATCCTTTATGCATATTATTACCCCTTTGATTATGAACATGAATATGCTTTGTGAGTAGTTATGTTTGTTCCTGAGGACATGGGAGAAGTCTTGCTATTAGTAGTCATATGAATTTGGTATTCGTTCGATATTTTGATGAGATGTATGTTGTTTCTCCTCTACTGGTGTTATGTGAACGTCGACTACATGATACTTCACCATTATTTGGGCCTAGAGGAAGGAATTGGGATGTAATAAGTAGATAATGGGTTGCTAGAGTGACAGAAGCTTAAACCCTAGTTTATGCGTTGCTTCGTAAGGGGCTGATTTGGATCCATATGTTTCATGCTATGGTTAGGTTTACCTTAATACTTTTGTTGTAGTTGCGGATGCTTGCAATAGAGGTTAATCATAAGTGGGATGCTCGTCCAAGTAAGGACAGAACCCAAGCACCGGTCCATCCACATACCAAATTATCAAAGTACCAAATGCGAATCATATGAACGTGATGAAAACTGGCTTGACGATAATTCCCATGTGTCCTCGGGAGCGCTTTTCTCTATATAAGAGTTTGTCCAGGCTTGTCCTTTGCTAAAAAAAGGATTGGGACACCTTGCTGCACTTTATTTACTTTTGTTACTTGTTACTGGTTACAAATTATCCTATCACAAAACTATCTGTTACCTATTATTTCAGTGCTTGCAGAGAATACCTTACTGAAAACCGCTTATCATTTCCTTCTACTCCTCGTTGGGTTCGACACTCTTACTTATCAAAAGTACGACAGATCCCCTATACTTGTGGGTCATCAAAACTCTTTTCTGGCGCCATTGCCGGGGAGTGAAGCGCCTTTGGTAGGTGGAATTTTGTAAGGAAAAATTTATAGAGTGTGCTGTAATTTACTGTCACTTGTTACTATGGAAAGTAATCCTCTGAGGGGCTTGTTTGGGGTATCTTCACCCCGACCAGTAGAGCAAAGAGTTGCTCCTCAACCTACTGAAGCTACTGAAAATGAAAATGCCTGCTTTGAAATTCCTTCGGGTATGTTAGAAAAACTGCTAGCTAATCCTTTTGCAGGAGATGGAACAAAGCATCTTGATGAGCACCTAATATATGTGTAGGAAGTTTGTGGATTATTTAAGCTTGCAGGTGTGCCTGGAGATGTTATTAAGACGAAGGTCTTCCCTTTATCTTTGAAGGGATATGCATTGACATGGTATAGGCTATGTGATGATACGGGGTCATGGAACTACAAACGATTGAAATTGGAACTTCATCAGAAGTTTTATCCTATGCATCTTGTTCATCAAGATCGCAATTATATATATAATTTCTGGCCTCGCGAAGGAGAAAGCATCGCTCAAGCTTGGGGAGGCTTAAATCAATGTTATATTCATGCCCCAATCATGAGCTCTCAAGAGAAATGATTATTCAAAAATTTTATGCTCGACTTTCTGATAACAATCACACCATGCTCGATACTTCTTGTGCTAGCTCTTTTATGATGAAGACTACTGTCGGGGATATACCCCGCGGTATAAACCGCCGGATGTATGACCCGGCTAGAGTTTGGCGATTCACTGGCAACCCACTTGGACATGGCGGTTTACGGTTCATTGGTAATCCGGCAGGCGGGTCAGAGGAGCGACAAGACCCGGTGGCCCAACGGGCGGTTTATGGATGGCCGGATCATGCTATGGTGGGCCGGATTAAGAGAAAAGGCGTGAGGAATATTTACTTTACAAGGAAGACCCGGACTTGTATCCGGTTTGTATTAGAAGGGAGACTAGTCCTAATCCTAATAGGACTCCACATGTAACCCGCCCCTTCAACATATATAAGGAGGGGCAGGGCTCCCCAAAGAGGGACAAGTTACAAACAAGAAGAAACAATCTTAGGGCTAGACACAAAGAGGAGAGCCGGTTTACGGCGACTCCCTCGTGATGATAATGAGACCTAGCCTCAAACAGCATGTAGGGTTTTTACCGGATGATGTTTCCCGGGGCCCGAAGCTGTCTAAACCCTTGTCTTGCGTGTTGATCCTCCCTGCGTCTCTCGATTCCGCTCAACCCCTCTCAAGCTACCACATAGACGCGTTGGCCTCGCGACTAAGTCCTTACACTAGGACATCTGACGTGACAATTCCACGACAGTTGGCGCCCACCGTGGGGCCCGACGCACGGTGGTGTTGAGTTCTTGAAGGGATCTCTTTCAGGGACCGAGAAGCTACGACCCGCCGGATCAACATGAACGGCGTGAATTCACGTCAACTACGAAGTTCATCAGTCAAGATGGAAGAAGTTTTTCAATGGCGGCGTATACAAGATTGAGCATGAAAGTTTTGGGGTTGCGTCCGTGTAGCGCCACGCCCCCAGCCGCCGAGACAGGCAAGAAATCGGTTTCGCCAGGGTAAACCGCTGCTGGATGCGGTTTGTTAATACTGGCAGGTTCCATCGACGGAAGTAGATGTATCAAATCAATCCTCCAATTTAAACCAATGCAATCTGCGAGTCACCATCATTGTTCCACGTGCAATCTTCCAAATCCAAGGTGTTCAGAGAGAACCAACAGGTGTCACGTGCATCATCTGCCAGTACAAACGGCGATCAAGACAGCTGGTTGTGGCCACGTGAGAACTCCAGATTGATTTAACATACGCACATAAATCAAAGTCTCCATTGATCGACTTGAAAAGTGAAGCCTGATGGATTCCCAAGCTTTTCCATGTGAAAAACCCTCAACTAGTACTACCGATTCCAGGTATGAAGGCAAAAAACGATCCATCAGCATGAGAGCAAAAGTCAAACTAACAACGACCCGGACGAGTACAGAGACAAGATTGGATTCGGACTCCGCGGTCGTGGCTTCGTTCTGAGCCACCCCACACAGACCTACCAGCGCGCCTCGGTGGCTGAGCCGCCTCCACCAATCGCCGCCTGCGCAGGCCTCTGAGCCACCGGCGCGCCCCCGTTTCCGAGCCGCCTCTCCTCACCGAGTCGCCGGGGGCCTCCTCAATCACGGCCGCCATCGGATCGCCTCCGCCTGTTCTCCTGAGCCGTCGGCTCCGCGGCGCGCGAGTTCGCCTCCGCTTTGTTGCCGTCAGCAAGCTGCCGTCTGCCGGGTTTTGCTGCCTATGTGACCAGGGCCTCTGCTGCGAATCGCCGAGTGTTTCTGCCTTGAGCCGCTGTTGCCGGCTTACCGGCGCACTGCTGTTCTTCACGGCCATGGCTCCGCCTCTGCCTATATGACCCGGAGAAGGATCAAGCCATAGGGACTCGGACTCTGACGCTGATGCGGTCTCTGCCTTTGCTGCAGCTGCGGTTGCACCTCGACCCGTCCGGTTCGTTCGCGTCGTCGACCCGCCAGTGCGCACTGGTTGCTGTACTCCAATACCGGTTCGCCCGCGGCCCCGGCTCATTTCTGCCTCAACCCGTCTTCGTGTTAAATCGCCGCCAATCGCCGTCGAGCAGCCCGCGCGGCCTCGAGCCAGCCGGACCTTCGCTGTTAAACGTCTCTGCGCCGGGTCTGCCTGCGCCCGAGTCGCCCCGCCTCGAGCCGCCATCGTCGGCGGTGTGGCCTACTTCACCGTCGCGGCCTTACTCCAAACAGGCCTTGTTCCCGCCTTTGCAGTGCGTTGCATCGCACGATGCCATTCCAACTGAGAGCATTGCCTTGAATACCATTCAGCGTCGACAGTGCAAGTCTGAAATATAAGGTCTATTTGGCTATCACAATATTTGGAGGGGATTAAACATCATTGTTGCATGCTACTTCCACGTCAAAAGAGTCCAAAGGAAAAGAAGTGGTCTGTCAGGTTGGAGTATTATTTAAAAGAACTACAAGTACGAGATTTGGAAAGTACTACTTGAGTACGACATCACATGAGCAACTGTGAGATGTTTTTGTTAAAGCCACCGTGATTTGGAAGACTTGAATGAGGATTAGTCAAAATCCCCACGATCTGGACGAGAATGGTGTGACCCGTATCAGTGACTCACCAGCGTGACGGCCGACCTCCACAAATGCCCGCCTTTTACCGCTGCTGCGCGCGCGTGTGTACACAGAGCCATCCGGCTGCCTGATGCTGCGCCGCGCTCCTGCAGGCGCCTCTCGCTGTGGAGCTGCGGTAGCAAAGTCAGTCTCTTCTCGTTGAAGGCTACAAAGGTCAAAGGATCAGCCGCCCGACTCGCGCATTAGTAGTATATAAAATTACCACAAGTACAGCATCAGTATCCGCCTTATCCGACAGAAATCAGGTGATATTTACCCTATTTATTTTAAGCACATATTAATTCATCAGAGCAAAATTACTCTATCCTGTAACATTTTTATGCAGGATGGCTATTAAAAGGAAAAAAGGGGTGGTATTAAACCATGGAGGCATGTTCGGTTGTGCCGCGGAGCTTCACGGACACGCGTATCGTAGTCCGGTTTACATCAACGCGCCGGCCGACTCACCCATCTGCACCACCTTACAACACCGCGATTAACTCGCCCGTCCTCCCTGGCCACCGGTTCATGCGTCCGCGCCGGTTTACAACGCGGAGGACAACTTGCTCGTCCGCACCGGTTTACAAAACTACGGCCGGAACATCCGTCTGCTCATATGGCCGACTTGTTCATGATTGATTTCAGCTTCACCGCGGTGATCATCAACTCCGCGGTGGATAATTCCGACCTAACATATCAGGTGATATCCATCTCAGGCCTATTTTATTAGCGCATATTATTTTTGTCAAGGAACAATTACTTTGGCATGTGATATTTTTGGCGCAGGACAATTGTTCATTACAAATGAGGTGTTATATTACGGGCACGGAGCACGTGCCGACAACGTTCTGCACTGGCGTTTCGTCCGTGTCATGCCACCTGATGAATGAACGTGAGCACGTTGCCGTCCCTGTGGCCCAGTTTACATCAACTTGCCGGGACCACGCCCGCGATTAACTCACCCGTCCGTGCTAGTTTATGACACCGGTGCCGATTTTCCCCGTTCGCACCGGTTTAAAATGTCGCGGCCGACTCATTTATCCGAGTCGCCTCTAATGTTGCGGTCGTCTTTGTTGTCCGTCCCTCGCGGCCTGGTCTACATCAACATACCAGGCCGCACCTGTCTGCATGAGCAAGTCACAGCTTGGGTAGCCCGGTTTTTCTTTCAACAGAACGAAGACAAATTATCATATACTATCAACCGCCGTCTGCACTGAATGGCTCAATGGGTAGGCGCACAAGTCGCCGCCACTACAGTTAAGTTAAATTTCAAACAGCCAGTTGGAAGGAACCATTGGCCGAGTTGCTGACACGGCTCATACGGGATCATTTATAACCCGCCACAGTCACCTCAACCTTCTGTGGATTCACATCATGCTATCAACACCAATGATATACAAGTTATGCCGGTTTATATGGCGGTCATATATGGAGAGTCTCAAGCCAACTCCTCGAGTCACCTTTGAGACTCGGGGGCTACAATGACATGACTCAGCAAATCTTGCCAGTTTCAGCAAATTTAAGAACCCCGGGACGATGGAGGGAAAGATAACCCGGTCCCGGAGGCTACTATTATTTGAAGGACGTCAGAAAATTTCCGGCTTAGAAAGTATATGACAGTTACAAAATCCCGGCTCAATGAAGAAGTTCCGGATCATCAGAAAGGATTCCGGTTTACAATCCGGTTCAAGGGGAATTTGTCTCGCACGAAGCTTTGAAGCTCTCAAATCCGGTTTAGCAATGTCCGGTTCAAAAAGGAATTAATTTCTCGCAAGTTCGAGTTGAAAGGCCGTCAGAAAATTCCCGGCTGAAAATGAAGATTCCGGTTTGCAATCCTGTTTAAGGGACGTCTGTTCTCCTACAAAGCTTTGAAGCTCTCACTATCCGGTTCAAGATCCCGGTTCAAGAAGAATTTATCTCTTGCAAAAAAGTTAAAAATTACCAAAGAGGACCTGCTGCCATGATGCGCGGTTCAAACATGGGTATCCTGTCTTATTGGCCTAACATATTATTGATCACATGGGGGCTTCTGCTTCATAAAGCGGGGTCTCTGTCTTTCTCGTCATGCGAGGTTACACGGAGTGGTTCTGTTTAAAGCGGCCTCCGGTTTACCCCTTGACATTTGTTTTTTATATATCACCGGGGGCCTTGGTCGTGTCCGAACCAACGAACACCCTTTGATAGGCGACAGCCACCAGATCATTTGGGGACATGGTCAAGTCTGAACCAGTCACGCCTCTTGGTCGGCCTAAGGCCACAAAATCACTTGGGGGCATGGTCGAACCCGAACCATTGCCACGCCTCTTGATCTGGCATATATGCCACGAATCATTTGGGGACCTGGCTGACTTGAATCATTGTCACTCCTATTGGGGGCCTTGATCCTGTCCGACCATGGTAATACCATCTGATCAGCTCAGTATAGCATATTTTTGCAAACGGTTTTTAGCATTGCTTTTGCTTCCATATTTTTTCATAACTGTTATTTGATTTTTGTTGCGTTTTTTAAACCGGCAACGTTGTTAATCCAGTTCGACTCTCAAATACAAATTGGCGGAACACTGTCAAATCTTAATCAGGAGACTATCTGCCCGGTTTTGATTTTCTATTACCATCCTATTATGGAGTAAACCGGCATTCATTAACCCGGCTTGACTTTCAGTTACAAGTTGTCAATACAGGATCAAGTTATAATCCGGAGACTATCAGCCCGGTATGGTTTGACTACGAGTCGCCAGTATTATATATGGTTAAACCGGTGTTTATCACAACCCGGTACGGTTTATCATCAACCGGTACAGTATGAAAGGAATTATCATTACTCAAGATTGGGGTTATCACTCTTACTACAAAAAATTGGTAAACCAATGATATGATTCAATATCACAGGCATGATATATTTCATTGATTATTCTTAAGTGCAGTCTTGGTTATAAACCTGGGTTATATGTTGGGCATTATGACCCGTCCGGCGGTAAGCCGCCAGGACACTTTTAACTTGTTGTATGCAGAGACAGGTTGAATAAAGCATGATGATAAATTATCCGGTGTTTATTAAACCGGCCTGGCTTTAAGACGATAAGTCGCCAGTATATGATGGGAAATTATCCGGAGTTTACTAAACCGGCCTGGCTTTGGACTATACGTCGCCAGTATATATTTGGATTGCGCCATTGGAATCATGCGCTTATAAATGATTGGGTTATATTATTCAAATAACCAAATTTGGCTGAATTTTCATTATGATATTGGATGAATTTTTCATACCGGATTATATTATCTTGAATAGCCAACATGGCTGGATTTTTATGGTTATTAGTAACCGGTATTATTGAGTTTTCAAAGTCGCTTTAGTGCAACAGTTATTATCTTATCAAAGGATATGATTTATTCTACAATGGAAGGAATAGTCCCGAGTCGCTGCAGGCTCACGAACCGGCACTTGGGGGCTACATTATTCAAATTGAGATTACATGCAAGTCTCATGTCGCTGCAAGCATGCACCATGACACTTGGGGGCTAATGCAAAGTAATTTTCTGCTCATATTATTGAAGACCCGACTCATCACATTATAATGAGCCGACCCTTGGGGGCTACCAATTGCTCCTGTCAACAACTCAAGGTACACAAGTTAAATCCATTATATTGAAGGGTCCGCTGCTCAATTGGTAAAGTACAAGGCTCTTAACCTTATGGACGTGGATTCAAGCCCATGATGGGGGTTACATCATATGATGTTATTTTCATTAAAGTATATATCAAGTCCCAGCTCAATATTATCTTACTGAGCCGGCCCTTGGGGGCAACACTGGTTGAAGTTTTATGAGTATAAGGCAATTTCAAGTCCCTGGTTGCTGCAAGCATGACAACCCGACACTTGGGGGCTACATAATATGGAGTATTCAGTTTTTACTAAGTGACTGGGATGAACAACATGGATTTCTTCTTAAGTGGCAGTATTTATATTGAAGCAAGTCTTAAGCCATCACTTTGTTCTGCTCAAGACTTGGGGGCTACAGGTATTATATTATTATCGAAGAACTATTTTCAAATTCTCTGTTTTGAGCAAACTGGATTAACCCGGCGTCACCAATCATTATGACCCTGTGTCTGTAACCCGGCGTCATCAATAATCATGAACCGGCATTAGCAACAATCACGAACCGGTGTTGGCAACAATCATGACCCGGAATTATCAGTTTTTATAACCAGACAATGGTGGTAATCATAAACCGGCAAGTTTTACATCTTCAAGCCGGCTGGATATCAGTTGAATATTTCAGAGACTAATATTTTTGTCAAGTCAAAGCATTGAAGGCCGATTCAAATGGATTCTTTATTTACAAATATCTTCTGCAAGCAAAATTGATTATGAAGATGGTTATTAACTTGGAAGGAAGAAATGACAAGGATTTAAGGATGATCAAGTGCCGGCTTACAAGTATATTTAAACCGGAGCACAACCCGACAAATTTGTTCTTGTTGCAGATCAGTTTAACATGGATGAATCCAAATTAAACTGGGGGCTAATGTCGGGGATATACCCCGCGGTATAAACCGCCGGATGTATGACCCGGCTAGAGTTTGGCGATTCACTGGCAACCCACTTGGACATGGCGGTTTATGGTTCATTGGTAATCCGGCAGGCGGGTCAGAGGAGCGACAAGACCCGGTGGCCCAACGGGCGGTTTATGGATGGCCGGATCATGCTATGGTGGGCTGGTTTAAGAGAAAAGGCGTGAGGAATATTTACTTTACAAGGAAGACCCGGACTTGTATCCGGTTTGTATTAGAAGGGAGACTAGTCCTAATCCTAATAGGACTCCACATGTAACCCGCCCCTTCAACATATATAAGGAGGGGCAGGGCTCCCCAAAGAGGGACAAGTTACAAACAAGAAGAAACAATCTTAGGGCTAGACACAAAGAGGAGAGCCGGTTTACGGCGACTCCCTCGTGATGATAATGAGACCTAGCCTCAAACAGCATGTAGGGTTTTTACCGGATGATGTTTCCCGGGGCCCGAAGCTGTCTAAACCCTTGTCTTGCGTTTTGATCCGCCCTGCGTCTCTCGATTCTGCTCAACCCCTCTCAAGCTACCACATAGACGCGTTGGCCTCGCGACTAAGTCCTTACACTAGGACATCTGACGTGACAATTCCACGACAACTACTGAATGCAAATGGGATTTATTGGAAAGAATTAAGTGCAACTCTGAAGATTGGGACCTCAACAAAGCTAAGGAATCAGGTATGACACCTAAGTATGATTGTATTAAATCTTTTATGGATACCGTTGTTTTCCGTAAATTTAGCACTAAATATGGACTTGACTCTGAGATAGTAGCTTCTTTCTGTGAATCTTTTGCTACTCATGTTGATCTCCCTAGGGAGAAGTGGTTTAAATATCATCCTCCCATAGAAGTAAAAGTAGCTGCACCTATTAAAGTTGAAGAAAAGACTGTCACCTATAATGATCCTATTGTTCCTACTGCTTATGTTGAGAAACCACCTTTCCTTGTTAGGATAAAAGATCATGCTAAAGCTTCAACTGTGGTTCATAAAAGCAATATTAGAACTTATACACCTCCTGAGCAAGTTAAAGTTGAACCTAATATTGCTATTGTTAAAGATCTCTTGTCTGATAATATTGATGGGCATGTTATTTATTTCTGTGATGAAACTACTAGAATTGGTAAACCTTGTGCTAAAGATAAACCTAGACCTGTGGTAGGCATGCCTGTTATTTCTGTTAAATTAGGAGATCATTGTTATCATGGCTTGTGTTATATGGGTGCTAGTGCTAGTGCAATACTGATTGACTTATACAGAGAAATTATGCATAATATTGCACCTGCTGAGTTAGAAGATATTGATGTCACAATTAAACTTGCCAATAGAGATACTATTTCACCTATGGGAATTGTTAGAGATGTTGAAGTCTTGTGTGGGAAAACTAAATATCCTGCTGGTTTTCTTGTTCTTGGTTCCCCACAAGATAGCTTTTGTCCCATTATATTTGGTAGACCCTTCTTAAACACTGTTAATGCTAGGATAGACTGCAACAAGGATGTTATTACTATTGGTTTAGGTGATATGTCTCATGAGTTTAATTTCTCTAAATTTCGTAGACAACACCGTGAAGAGGAATTACCTAGTAAGGATGAAATTATTGGTCTTGCTTCTATTGCCGTGCCTCCTAGTGATCCTTTAGAACAATATTTGCTAGACCATGAAAATGATATGTTTATGAATGAAAGAAGGGAAATAGATGAAGTATTCTTTAAACAGGAACCCATCCCGAAACACAATTTTCCTGTTGAAATCCTAGGGGATCCTCCTCCACTCAAGGGTGATCCCGTGTTTGAGCTTAAACCATTACCTGATACTCTTAAATATGCTTATCTTGATGAAAAGAAGATATATCCTGTTATTATTAGTGCTAACCTTTCAGAGCATGAAGAAGAGAGATTATTGAAAACTCTGAAGAAGCACCATGCTGCTATTGGATATAATCTCGATGATCTTAAGGGCGTTAGTTCCACACTATGTCAACACAAAATAAATTTGGAGAAAGATGCCAAACCAGTTCATGATCACCAACGACGGCTGAATCCTAAGATGAAACAAGTGGTAAGAAAGGAAATACTAAAGCTTCCAGAGGCAGGTATTATTTATCCCGTTGTTGATAGTTAGTGGGTAAGTCATGTCCAATGTGTCCCTAAAAAGGGAGGTATTACTGTCGTTCCTAATGATAAAGATGAATTAATTCCGCAAAGAATTATTACAGGTTATAGGATGGTAATTGATTTCCGCAAATTAAATAAGGCTACTAAAAAAGATCATTACCCCTTACCTTTTATTGATCAAATGCTAGAAAGATTATCCAAACATACACATTTTTTCTTTCTAGATGGTTATTCTGGTTTCTCTCAAATACCTGTGTCAGCTGATGATCAATCTAAGACCACTTTTCCTTGCCCGTTCGGTACTTTTGCTTGTAGACGTATGCCTTTTGGTTTATGTAATGCACCTACTACCTTCCAAAGATGCATGATGGCTATATTCTCTGACTTTTATGAAAAGATTTGTGAGGTTTTCATGGACGATTTCTCTGTCTATGGATCCTCTTTTGATGATTGCTTAAGCAACCTTGATCGAGTTTTGCAGAGATGTGAAGAAACTAACCTTGTCTTGAATTGGGAGAAGAGCCACTTTATGGTTAATGAAGGTATTGTCTTGGGGCATGAAGTTTCTGAAAGAGGCATTGAAGTTGATAAAGCTAAAGTTGATGCTATTGAAAAGATGCCATGTCCCAAGGACATCAAAGGTATAAGAAGTTTCCTTGGTCATGCTGGTTTTTATAGGAGGTTCATTAAGGACTTCTCAAAAATTTCTCGGCCACCGACTAATTTATTACAAAAAGATATACCATTAGTTTTTGATGATGATTGTGTATAAGCATTTGAAATACTTAAGAAAACATTGATCTCTGCACCGATTGTTCAGCCACCTGATTGGAATTTACGGTTTGAAATTATGTGTGATGCTAGTGATTATGCTATAGGTGCTGTTCTAGGGAAAAGAGTTGATAAGAAATTAAATGTTATTCAATATGCTAGTAAAACTCTAGACAATGCTCAGAGAAATTATGCTACTACTGAAAAAGAATTCTTAGCAGTTGTATTTGCTTGTGATAAGTTCAGACCTTATATTGTTGATTCTAAAGTAACTATTCACACTGATCATGTTGCTATTAAATATCTCATGGAAAAGAAAGATGCTAATCCTAGACTTATTAGATGGGTTCTCTTGCTACAATAATTTGATTTGCATATTATTGACAGAAAGGGAGCTGAGAACCCCGTTGCAGACAACTTGTCTAGGTTAGAAAATGTTCTTGATGACCCACTTCCTATTGATGATAGCTTTCCTGATGAATAATTAAATGTCATAAATGCTACTGCTCCATGGTATGCTGATTATAATAATTACATTTTTGCTAAATTTATACCACCTAGTTTCACATACCAGCAAAATAAAAAGTTTTTCTATGATTTAAGACATTACTTCTGGGATGATCCACATCTTTATAAAGGAGCAGATGGTGTTATTAGACGTTGTGTACCTGAGCATGAACAGGAACATATCCTACGCAAGTGTCAATCCGAGGCTTATGGAGGACACCATGCTGGAGATAGAACTGCACACAAGGTATTGCAAACCGGTTTTTATTGTCCTACTCTCTTCAAGGATGCCCGTAAGTTTGTCATGTCTTGTGATGAATGTCAAACAATTGGTAATATTAGTAGACGTCAAGAAATGCCTATGAATTATTCACTTGCTATTGAACCATTTGATGTTTGGGGCTTTGATTATATGGGACCTTTTCCCGCCTCTAATGGATATACACATATTTTAGTTGCTGTTGATTACGTTACTAAGTGGCCAGAAGCTATTCCAACTAGTAGTGCTGATCATAACACCTCTATTAAGATGGTTCAAGAAGTTATTTTTCCAAGGTTTGGAGTCCCTAGATATTTAATGTCTGATGGTGGTTCACATTTTATTCATGGTGCTTTCCGTAAAATTCTTGCTAAGTATGATGTTAATCATAGAATTGCATCTCCTTATCACCCACAGTCTAGTGGTCAAGTAGAATTGAGCAATAGAGAACTCAAATTAATTTTGCAAAAGACTGTTAATAGATCAAGAAAGAATTGGTCCAAGATACTTGATGATGCATTATGGGACTATAGAACTGCATATAAAAATCATATGGGTATGTCTCCGTATAAAATGGTTTATGGAAAAGCATGTCACTTACCTCTAGAACTAGAACATAAGGCTTATTGGGCTATTAAAGAGCTAAACAATGATTTTAAACTTGCCGGTGAGAAGAGGTTATTTGACAGTAGCTCACTTGATGAATGGAGAACCCAAGCCTACGAGAATGCCAAGTTGTTTAAAGAAAAAGTCAAAAGATGGCATGACAAAAGAATACAAAAGCGTGAGTATAATGTAGGTGATTATGTATTATTATACAACTCTCGTTTAAGATTTTTTGTAGGAAAACTTCTCTCTAAATGGGAAGGTTCTTATGTTATCGAGGAGGTCTATCGTTCCGGTGCCATAAAAATCAACAACTTCGAAGGCACAAATCCGAAGGTGGTGAATGTTCAAAGAATTAAACATTATATCTCAGGTAATCCTATAAATGTTGAAACCAATGTTATTGAAACCGTAACCCCAGAGGAATACATAAGGGACACTTTCTAGAACATTTCAAACTCCGAAAAGGAATAGGTATGTGGTACGGTAACTAAACCGACTCCAAAACAGTTCTAATGGCAATTTTCTTCCGTTTTGGAATATTTAGAAAAATAGAAAAATAAGAAGCAGTCCGGGAGGGACACGAGGGCTCCATGAGGGTGGAGGGCGTGCCCTACCCCCTAGGCGCGCCCCCTACCTCGTGGGCACCTCATGTGCTCTTCGGACTCCGTTTTCTTACACGACACATATTTTGGTCGGTAAAAATTCATTATATAACCTCCCGAAGGTTTTGACCTCTGTATCACACAAATATCTCTTGTCTTCATTTCGAGCTGTTTTCTATCAGGGTTATCAAGGCTAGGCATTATGTCGTCTCCCTCCTCCTCCAACCATGAGGGCAACGATGCTTGGCTAATGAAGATAGAGCTGAAGAGAGAAGAACCCATGGAGATCAACAAGGATGAAGGGATCAAGAAGGCCACGGAGGACCAAGTTCCGGCAACAGAAGACATCCTTCAACTTGATCGCAATCTTCTTACCCCAACTGAGATCAAAGATTTCAAGATGATTGAGTTAGCTCGCATACAAAATAAGTATCTCACACGTGAAAATATTTTGTTGAAGGAGCATACCATCGCACTCAAAGGCATTATTGTAACATCCCAAATTTTCAATTTGGAATGTTATAAATAGAAAATTCATGCATATCATATTTTATTGCATTTCCTTTCTCGATCCTCGAAAACCTAAGCAACTCAAGGACCCTCAGACAGATTTGGGGATTTCTTTGTTTTCATATTTGAATTTTATCAAATATTGAAACGAGGATTTTTGGCTTTAATTATTTTTCTCTCCGAAAATATTTCATATTAAATATATGAGAGGAGATAATATGACTTCTCCAAAATAAATGAAATATTGGAGGAAAAATATTAAAACCACATATTTGATTTTATCCGGAGTTTATTGATATTTTATTTGAATTAGAAAAATTGCACGTATTTCAAAACTGCATTTTAGGGCCAAGAAAATGTTCATCTTGTTCTGAATATTTTAGTTAGACGGTGAAAATTTGTTTTGGCATTTTTAGTTTTTTATTTTATTTTCTAGGATTTATTTAGTTCCGGCGAAATTATTTTAAAAAAAATATCTCAGCGCCCGACTGGGCCGAAGCCCAGCCGAACCGGCCCACTAGCCGTCGGATCCTCGCCGGAGGTATACGCTACCCAGCCGAACCGGCCCGCTACCCAGTTTTTATGCATTAGTTCCAATCCTCAAATATTGCATGATCGGGATGTGATTAACATGTGGGTTGGGAAGTAGTTGATGAGGTAGAACCTATTGCCCTGTTATATTCCAACCTTGGGAGTTACTTCTACGTATTGCTTATATTGCTATGCTATGCTTGTAGACGTGGTTTGGGTGAGTGAAATCCATGATAGATGTGAGATTGTTAATTAATGGTTCAACTTAAGGTGGCGAATTGAATACACATCTCGGTGGATTGTTTGTTGGGCACCTGGGGAATCCAGTGTTGTCCTAGGATATCCCGGAGTACCCGTGTGATAATCCTATGGTCCACCACCCAGGCTCAAAGGGAACTGAGATATTTTCATGCTAGAAACTTCCGTGTGCAGCCACAAGCTATTATGGGCTCTAGCATAGTTGATTAAGTTGCGTGAAGCTCCCGAAGAGGTGGATCAGTAGGTAGAGGGATGTAGGTTGGTATGGTCTGCCCAGAGTAAGGAGTTAATGTTTCTGAAAGACTGTGTGTCGGTCATCCATTTCTCAAACACCATGTAGTGCGAGAAATCCAATGGAGGAGATCAAGTCTTGTTGGGAAAAGTGCGCAAACCTTTGCAGAGTGTATAAACTAATCATGGTTAGCTGTGTCCTCGGTTATGGACATCTTGAGTATCTAGTACTTGGATTATCATATGTATCTCATCACTCTAAATTAATATTGTTGGGTTGATAATTACTTTTAATTGGGATTGAGTTGGAGGAACCTTCTCAATGAGGTTTCAACTACCATGATAGTTAAATAAAATATATTCCTTTGTTGTAGGAAAAAATTGGCTTTTCACAAAAACTATAACCATAGAGCTTTCCACCAGCCAAATATGCATGTAGTGATAGCATTATTCTGTTCTTGCTCTAGTGTGTTATTTTGCCAGCATATTCCATGTGCTGACCCGCTTTCGGGCTGCAACGTATTATGTTGCAGACTTTTCAGATGAGGAGTAAGGTTCGTTAGGTCATTGCCGTGTAGCTCAGCTATGCCATTGGAGTTGATGGACTCACTTTATCTTCCAAGCCTTCCGCTGTTATCGTATTAGATGGCCTTAAGCCATATTTATTGTAATAAGTTCTCTTTTGAGACATTCGATGTAATAAGAGTGTGATTGCTACCCTGTTATAAATCCTCGAGTACTGTGTGTGTTAGCATTACCGATCTAGGGATGACATTGAAGCACAGAGACTTGACCGTTTGAGGTCGGGTCGCTACAAGATGGTATCAGAGCACACGCTGAGTGTAGGACATGACCACTAAGCTAAAGCCCTAGATCACTATTCTCTTCTCATTTCTGACTCCTCTCCATTTTCTACTCTTTAGGATGGTGGACGCAAGGAACAAGTTTGCACAACCGGATGAAGAAGCACCTTTTGGACGACACTTGAAGGAAGTCACTAGGTACCTAAACATTGGAATACCGAGCTTCACCGAGACTTACAACGCCACTTTACCAGAAGAGGAGCGATGGATGATTCAAGTTCAAGTGCCAGGAAGGACATTCACGCCAGTCACTAAACCCATAGAGTTTTCCTTTGATGCACCAACCTGGAGTCTAGGAAAGAGTATGGCAGCTCACATCACCATGGGACGCATTGCAGAAGTTTGCCATAAGGAGCTTGAGGATACTATCTACCAGATTTGTGGGCGTCGAGATGAGCAATGGGAGATGATCAGCACCAGGAAGGACAGATCAATTGCAGCTTTCATCCAGGAGCTAAACCAGCACATTCTCGCCAGGAAAACCAGATGTGCGCAGGAATGATAGATCTGAAGAAGGCAATGACTAGGATCATGGAACTGGAGGAAGAACTCAAGGCTACACGTGAAGATTATGAGGAGGAAATCGTCGTACTAGTGGACAAAAATGACGATCAGGAAAGGAAGCTAGGAGTATTCATGGGAGACCCCGCACCAGGAGGAGAAGACGAAGAACCCAAGGAGATTCGCCCGGAGGACTACATCATCATCGATGACACCGACTTGGACCCCGACGATAGCGATGATGACTATGAAGACGAAGCTGGAGCAGACATCATGGAGTCTTCAACCGAGGAATATTTTTAGTAGACCACCACATCAGTAGTAGTATTCCACCATGTATATAGTATAGTCCGAGCACTTTTGTAACGATAGTTAGATCGATTGTATGCCCTTGCTTGATTGATTGAGTGAAATGATTGTGTTTATCTCATGTGCATGTGAGTAGTGTTTTCCCATTAGACCCCATTATATTCTAATGTCTCCCCTCTAAACCCATCAGATGTATCCAAGATGTGACCCCGGATTTACTTTCCCACCGGAGCTCACTCAGTTGATCCAGCAGCAGAATACCCTGATGTAGTTGTTAGTTCAGAACCAAGGCAACAACAACAACCCACCGCCACCACCACTAGTTGATAACTTAGCCCGCTTTCTGAGGTTGAAGCCGCCGGTATTTTCCAGTAGCACCGAGCCGATAGTGGCAGATGATTGGCTCCGCATGATTGGAAGGGAGTTAACCACTACAGGATGTACGGATGCTAAGAAGGTGCATTTTGCCGCACATCAGTTGGATGGACCAGCAGCCTCATGGTGGGAGAATTACACTGTCACCTACCCTATAGCCACTGTTACATGGGACCAGTTCAGCAAGCTTTCTGTACAGCCCATGTCTATACTGGAGCTATGAGAATGAAGAAGCGTGAGTTTCGCAACTTATGCCAGGGGAACCATACCGTGGCTCGGTACGTGGATGAGTTTGGCAAGTTATCTCGCTATGCCCCTGATGATGTGGCCACAGATGCCGCAAAGCAGGAGATGTTTATGGAAGGGCTGAATGATGAGATGAGCATGCAGTTGATGGTGGAAACATTCGACAACTACCAGGTGTTGGTAGATAAGGCTCTTATGATTGAAGGGAAGCAGCAAC
The DNA here is from genome assembly GCF_002162155.2 of Triticum dicoccoides. NCBI lineage: Eukaryota > Viridiplantae > Streptophyta > Magnoliopsida > Poales > Poaceae > Triticum > Triticum dicoccoides. The sequence goes on from NC_041382.1 coordinate 119,842,982, forward strand.
AGATTGAGAGCCATAAGAGGAAGTATGGACAAGGAAGGTATAATTCAGGAGCTTAGCAGAAGCCTCGCCTAACCCCGAACTCGGGAGAACTTGTTCATAACCATGGAGGCCACACCCACAATGGAGGAAGTAACCATAATCATACTGGCCCAAGGAATGGGAATGGGAATGGAGCAAGCAACAATCAGAACCGCTCCAATCCAGCCACCCCCGCCAAGAGAGACCTAAGCCACGTTACTTGTTTCAAGTGCGGGAAGACTGGACACTATGCCACGGAGTGCCCTGAAGCGAAGAATGGAAACGACAATGGGAGCACTGGAAAGAAGCCCAATCCATTCAACAAAGGACAAGTGAACCATGTTAACGTGGAGGAAGTTGAAGAGCAGCCAGACGCGGTTATAGGTAAGTTTTTTGGTTAAGTCTTTTACCGCCCTTGTTCTTTTTGATACTGGTGCATCGCATTCATACATATCAAGGGAATTCGTGGATAAGTTTAAACTACCAACCCAAACCCTTAGGACCCCTCTGTTAGTGAGTTCACCAGGAGCAGAGTATATGGCTAGTCGATGGTGCCCAGATACCCTTAACCATTGGTAGCCATGTTTTCCCGTCTGACCTAATAATCTTGGAGTCACAAGGATTGGATGTGAAATTAGGCATGGACTGGATGTCAAAGTATGGATGAAGCATTGACTGTGCTAGTAAGTCGATTTTTCTCACCACCCCGGAGGGAAAAAGGATCAAGTATGTATCTAGGCATGCGCCTAGGAGTAGCCAAGTAAATACCCTCACGGGAGTTGTTTAGGAGGAAGTGCCTGTAGTGAAGGATTACCTGGATGTTTTTCCAGAGGAGTTACCAGGCATGCCCCTGGATCGAGACATCGAGTTCTTGATAGAACTATTGCCAGGCACCGGGCCTATATCGAAGCGACCATATCGGATGCCCTCAAATGATCTGGAGGAGATTAAGAAACAGATCAAGGAGTTATTGGAGAAAGGTTACATTTGACGGAGTTCCTCACCATGGGGAGCCCCACTGTTTTTGGTCGAGAAGAAGGATAAGTCTCTAAGAATGGTTGTTGATTATCGTGCGTTAAATGAGGTGACGATCAAGAACAAATACCCACTGCTGATGATCAATGATTTGTTTGACCAGCTGCAAGGAGCCAAGGTGTTTTCAAAGATCGATCTGCGATCTGGATATCACTAGCTGAAGATACAAGAGAAGGACATACCAAAGACAGCATTCACCACACGGTACGGGTTGTATGAATATACGGTAACGTCGTTTGGACTGACTAACACCCCTGCCTATTTCATGAGCATGATGAACAAGGTGTTCATGGAATATTTGGTTAAGTTTGTTGTGGTGTTCATTGATGATATAATGGTATACTCGAAGAATGAGGAGGAGCATGAAGAGCATTTGCGCTTAGTTCTCGAGAAACTCAGGGAACACCAGTTGTATGCTAACTTCATCAAATGTGAGTTTTGGTTGAAGGAAGTCGGATTCCTTGGACATGTTATATCAGGAGAAGGTGTAGCAGTAGATTCCACCAAGGTTCAGTCAGTCATTGAATGGTTGGCACCCACTTCAGTTAGCGAGATCCGCAGTTTTCTTGGACTCGCAGGATACTATCGGAGATTCATTGAGAATTTTTCCAAAATTGTGAAGCCAATGACAGAGTTATTGAAGAAGGATATCAAATTTAAATGGACAGAAGAATGTGAGGCGAGTTTTCACGAGTTAAAGAAACGTTTGACTACAGCCCCAGTGTTGATTCTGCCGGATATACGTAAGGAATTTCAAGTGTATTGCGATGCCTCTCGCCTAGGACTTGGAAGTGTGCTTATGCAGGACGAAAGAGTTGTTTCGTATGCCTCGCGACAACTGAAACCACACGAGTTGAATATGCCACGCATGATTTGGAGTTGGCTGATGTAGTGCATGTGTTAAAGACTTGGAGACATTACCTTATTGGAAACCGTTGTGATGTATACACGGATCATAAGAGTTTGAAGTACATTTTCACACAGAAGGAGTTGAACCTTAGGCAGAGGAGATGGTTGGAGCTTATAAAGGATTATGACATGAAGCTTCACTATCATCCAGGCAAGGCCAATGTCGTAGCCGACGCCTTGAGTTGGAAGGGTTATGCCAATACCCTAGTGAGCACGGGATTGCCAAAGGAGTTAGTAGAGGATCTCAGGGAACTTCGATTGGAGATTGTTCCTAGAGGTTTTGTTGCAACAATGGAGGTTCAGTCTACATTGTTAGGAAAGATTCGAGAAGCTTAGAAGGAGGACAAAGAGATTGCCGAGATAAAAGAGAGAATGAGCGAATGAAAGGCCGAAGGTTTTCGTGAGGATGAGCACGACACCTTATGGTTTGAGGACCATGTTTATGTGCCCAATAACACAGAGATCAGGAAGATAATACTTCAGGAGGCTCATGACTCACCATACTCGATACGCCATGGAAAACACCAAGAGGTATTTGGATTTGAAGGAACATTTCTGGTGGACTGGTATGAAGAAGGATATTGCCGAGTATGTAGCTATATGTGATGTATGTCAGAGAGTGAAGGCTGAGCATCAAAAGCCAGCAGGATTGTTACAGCCTATGTCGATATCCGAATGGAAGTGGGATAAACTTGGCATGGATTTCATCACCGGATTGCCCAGGACCAAATCAGGATATGATTCTATATGGGTAGTAGTTGATCGCTTCACCAAAGTAGCTCACTTTATCCAAGTGAAAACCACCTATACAAGTGCAAAGTTGGCCAAGATATATATGACCAGGATCGTATGTCTGCATGGAGTTCCGAGGACCATCATATCAGATAGAGGAACACACTTTACTTCAAAGTTTTGGCATCAGCTGCACCAAACTTTGGGGACAAGGTTGGAGTTCAGTACAACATTCCACCCACAGACAGATGGACAGATCGAGAGAGTCAACCAGATTCTGGAGGATATGTTGAGAGCCTGTGCGCTAGATTATGGATCTAGTTGGGATGACAATTTACCCTACGCGGAGTTCTCATGCAACAATAAATATCAAGCCAGTTTGAAGATGGCACCGTTTGAAGACCTGTATGGACGAAGGTGCAGAACACCGTTGATGTGGGATGAAGTTGGAGACGGACAGTTGTTTGGACCAGATTTGATCAAGGAGTCTGAAGAAAAGGTTAAGTTGATCCGAGATAGTCTGAAGGTAGCTCAGTCCAGGCAGAAGAGTTATGCAGATTCGAAAAGCAAGGAAATAACCTATGAAATTGGAGACAGAGCATATCTGCGAGTGTCACCCCTACGAGGAGTGAAACATTTTGGAGTTAAGGGAAAGTTAGCCCCGAGATTTGTAGGACCGTATCGTGTTTTGGAATATATGGGAGAAGTTGCCTACAAGTTGGAGTTACCTGAAGGACTGTCAGGAGTTCATGATGTAGTTCATGTTTCACAGCTGAAGAAGTGTCATGCTAAGATGGCCGATATACCGTTAAGAGATACAATATCCTTGGAGGTGATTCAGTTGGACAGTGATTTGACCTATGAGGAAAAGCCAGTCAGGATTCTTGAATTTACCAGCCGGATCACCCGCAGCAAGGTTATCAAGTTTTGCAAAGTTCAGTGGAGCCACCATACCGAGGATGAAGCCACCTGGGAACGAGAGGATGATCTTCGCAAAGACCACCCACACCTATTTTCTGGCCAACCCGAATCTCGAGGGAGAGATTCATCTTAAGGGGGGTAGGTTTGTAACATCCCAAATTTTCAATTTGGAAAGTTATACATAGATCATTCATGCATATCATATTTTATTGCATTTCGTTTCTCGATCCTCGAAAACCTAAGCAACTCAAGGACCCTCGGAGAGAGTTGGGGATTTCTTTGTTTTCATATTTGAATTTTATCAAGTATTGAAACGAGGATTTTTGGTATTAATTATTTTTCTCTCCGAAAATATTTCATATTTAATATATGAGAGGAGATAATATGACTTCTCCAAAATAAATGAAATATTGGAGGAAAAATATTAAAATCAAATATTTGATTTTATCCGGAGTTTATTGCTATTTTATTTGAATTAGAAAAATTGCACGTATTTCAAAACTGCATTTTAGGGCCAAGAAAATATTCATCTTGTTCTAAATATTTTATTTAGACGGTGAAAATTTGTTTTGGCATTTTTAGATTTTTATTCTATTTTCTAGGATTTATTTAGTTCCGGCAAAATTATTTGAAAAAAATATCTCAGCGCCTGACTGGGCCGAAGCCCAGCCGAGCCGGCTCGCTAGCCCGCGCCGCTGTCTCCTTCCAGGAGACCGCGCGAGCGCCGCCGCTGCCCGACGTCGAGTTCGGCCGGGACTCCGTCTCCCGCGCCGCTTGCCCCTTCCCCAAGCAGCCCCCTCCTTTAAATACCCGCCACCGGACCCCCCCACACCACCAACCCCGCCACCGCCGCCTCTGCAGCGCTGCTGCCGCCTTTGCCGCGCCTTTGCCACCGCCTTTGCCGCCGCGCATTCGCCTCTGCAGCGCCGCCGCTGCCGCCCTTGCCACGCCGCCGCCACCCGCGCACCCGGCCGCCGCAGCCCCGCCTCACCGGATCCGCCCCGCCTCGCCGGAGGTATACGTATCGCCGCCGTTTCAGTTTTTTTAAAAGAACCGATCCGTTTTTTAGAAACCCTAGTTCATTTTTTTAGATCGGTTCACCAGTTTTTCTCGGTTTAGTTACTTTGCGGACGTTCGTCCGTACGTTCATTTTAACGAATGGCTTTCGCTTGTTAGTTACAGACAACGAACGTTCGTTCGTTAGCATGTTTGTCAGTTTTCTTTTTCTCGGATTTTCTGCGATTATTTCAATCGCGATTTCTGATCCGATTTTCATTTCAGTTTATCTTTTCGCTCGTTTATTGGAATCAGGCGATTCAAGTGCCTAGATCTTCGTCTCAAAACCCTCTATCTGTTTGATCAACTTGAACAAGATTTTGGTACTGTAAAATTTGACCTTAGTCCAGATTTGTAAACAAATCTTGTTTCTTTTGCAGTTTGAGTTTTGTTGCTCCGTTTGATTTGATTCTTTTCGCAAACCAGAGTTCTTAAGTTGAACTTTCTGGTTAGATCTTCTTATTTGAGATTTACCTGTGTTTCTTTGCTTGATTGCTTATGTATGCTATTGTTTGTTTGTGATAGAACACCCGGAGTGCGAAGCGTGCTACTACGAGTCCCTAGGTTTTGCGGATCGTTAGCAAGGCAAGTAACACTTTGATCATACCCCTTCATCACCCAGTTTTTATGCATTAGTTCCAATCCTAAAACATTGAATGATTAAGATGTGATTAACATGTGGGTTGGGAAGTAGTTGATGAGATACAACCTATTGCCCTGTTATATTCAAACCTTGGGAGTTACTTCTACGTATTGCTTATATTGTTATGCTATGCTTGTAGATGTGGTTTGGGTGAGTGAAATCCAAGACAGATGCGAGATTGTTAATTAATGGTTCAACTTAAGGTGGCAACTTGAATACACATCTGGGTGGATTGTTTGTTGGGCACCTGGGGAATCCAATGTTGTCCTAGGATATCCCGGAGTACCCATGTGATAATCCTATGGTCTGCCACCCAGGCTCAAAGGGAACTGAGATATTTTCATGCCAGAAACTTCCGTGTGCAGCCACAAGCTATTATGGGCTCTAGCATAGTTGATTAAGTTGCGTGCAGCTCCCGAAGAGGTGGATCAGCAGGTAGAGGGATGTAGGTTGGTATGGTCTGCCCGGAGTAAGGAGTTAATGCTTCTGAAAGATTGTTTCTCAGTCATCCGTTTCTCAAACACCATGTAGTGCGAGAAATCCAATGGAGGAGATCGAGTCTTGTGGGGAAAAGTGCGCAAACCTCTGCAGAGTGTATAAACTAATCATGGTTTGCCGTGTCCCCGGTTATGGACATCTTGAGTATCTAGTACTTGGATTATCATATGTATCTCATCACTCTAAATTAATATTGTTGGGTTGATAATTACTTTTAATTGGGATTGAGTTGGAGGAACCTTCTTAATGAGGTTTCAACTACCATGATAGTTAAATAAAATCTATTCCTTTGTTGTAGGGAAAATTGGCTTTTCGCAAAAACTATAACCATAGAGCTTTCCACCAGCCAAATATGCATGTAGTGATAGCATTATTCTGTTCTTGCTCTACTGTGTTATTTTGCCAGCATATTCCATGTGCTGACCCGTTTTCGGGCTGCAACGTATTATGTTGCATACTTTTCACACAAGGAGTAAGGTTCGTTAGGTCGTTGCCTGATACGTCTCCGTCGTATCTACTTTTCCAAACACTTTTGCCCTTGTTTTGGACTCTAACTTGTATGATTTGAATGGAACTAACCCGGACTGACGTTGTTTTCAGCAGAATTGCCATGGTGTTGTTTTATGTGCAGAAAACAAATATTCTCGGAATGACCTGAAACTCCACGGAACATCTTAGAAAAAACAATAAAAAATCCTCGCCAAAGTTGAAGACCAGGGGGCCCACACCATTCTCACAAGGGTGGCCCCCCCCTAGGGCGCGCCCCTACCTCGTGGGCCCCCTGGAAACCCTCCGACGCCAACTCCAACTCTATATATTTTCTTTCGGAGAAAAAAATCAGAGAGAAGAAATCATCACGTTTTACGATACGGAGCCGCCGCCAAGCCCTAAAACCTCTCGGGAGGGCTGATTTGGAGTCCGTTCGGGGCTCTGGAGAGGGGGATTCGTCACCGTCGTCATCATCAACCATCCTCCATCACCAATTTCATGATGCTCACCGCCGTGCATGAGTAATTCCATCGTAGGCTTGCTGGACGGTGATGGGTTGGATGAGATTTATCATGTAATCGAGTTAGTTTTGTTAGGGTTTGATCCCTAGTATCCATTATGTTCTGAGATTGATGTTGCTATGACTTTGCTATGCTTAATGCTTGTCACTAGGGCCCGAGTGCCATGATTTCAGATCTGAACCTATTATGTTTTCATGAATATATGTGAGTTCTTGATCCTATCTTGCAAGTCTATGGTCACCTACTATGTGTTATGATCCGGCAACCCCGAAGTGACAATAATCGGGACCACTCCCAGTGATGACCATAGTTTGAGGAGTTCATTTATTCACTATGTGCTAATGCTTTGTTCCGGTTCCCTATTAAAAGGAGGCCTTAATATCCCTTAGTTTCCAATAGGACCCCGCTGCCATGGGAGGGTAGGACAAAAGATGTCATGCAAGTTCTTTTGCATAAGCACGTATGACTATATACGAAATACATGCCTACATTACATTGATGAATTGGAGCTAGTTCTGTGTCACCCTAGGTTATGACTGATACATGATGAACCGCATCCGGCATAATTATCCATCACTGATCCGCTGCCTACGAGTTTTCCATATACTGGTTTACGCTTATTTACTTTCCCGCTGCTACTGTTACAATCACTACAAAATACCAAAAACATTACTTTTGCTTTCTTTACTTTTGTTACCGTTACCACCACTATCATATTACTGTGCTACTAAACACTTTGCTGCAGATACTAAGTTTCCAGGTGTGGTTGAATTGACAACTCAGCTGCTAATACTTGAGAATATTCTTTGGCTCCCCTTGTGTCGAATCAATAAATTTGGGTTGAATACTCTACCACTACAGGAATCAGCTACTTTGCCGTCTGCCACGGCGGACGGCAAAGGCATGAACGGCGGACGGCACAGGCCTTTGCCGTCAGCCGCGGACGGTAAAAGGCTCCGGCAAAGTAGGCTACGGTAAACAGCTACTTTGCCGTCTGCTTCCTGGCGGCTGACGGCAAAGGCCCTTTGCCGTCTGCGGCGGACGGCAAAGAGAGAGGACGGCAATAATTGCGCTGTCAGTCCGTTAAGTGGCTAACGGCAGGCCTTTGCCGTCCGCCGCTGATGGCAAAATTTCTAGTGTCTTTGCCGTCCGCCGTATGATGTCATCTACACGTCACTACATGGCAGGTTCTTTGCCGTCTGCCACTGATGGCAAAGTCTTTGCCGTCTGCCACTGTAGGCAAACTGACCAAATGGGTCAGCTCCCAGGAAGCACAGCTAGATGCCACGTGTCTTCTTTGCCGTCCGCGGCAGATGGCAAAGAGCCCATTGCCGTCGGTGGCAGACGACAAAGAGCCTGCATATTGGCTCTTTTATCTGTTTTTATTAAATCCAACAATTTTCATCACAAATATATATGACATATATAGATATATTTCAAAAGGCCATTACAGAGCAAACATATAAGATATCCAACACATAACTTCATCATCCAGCCATATATATTACATGCATAGTTCCATCATACATAACAAGTTCAACATAGACGCATCCAACAATATATATTACAACAGTTTCATCCAACGATACATGCATAGTTCAATGATACAAAAGAAACAGAGAAAGGGATAAGGAGCACTCCATCTATGCAAGCTTTCGTCAAGTGAATGAAATCTGCAAAATGAAAAATAAGAAAGTTAGAACAAGAAGATTAAAACAAGAAGAAGAGTAGAACAAGAAGAAGACTAGAACAAGAAGAGTAGAACAAGAAGAAGACTAGAACAAGAAGAGTATATCATTTATGAGCTAACTTACGTGAAATGGATCATATATGAGCTAACTAAGTTGAAATGGGTCGTTTATAAGCTAGCTAAGGTGAAATGGATCATTTATGAGCTAACTTAGTTGAAATGGGTCGTTTATGAGCTAACTAAGGTCAAATGGATCGTTTTTGAGGTAACTAAGGTGAAATGGATCGTTTTTTAGCTAACTTAGGTGAAGTGGATCATTTATGAGCTAACTTAGTTGAAATGGATCGTTTTTGAGCTAACTTAGGTGAAATGGATCATTTATGAGCTAATTTAGTTGAAATGGATCTTTTTGAGCTAACTTAGGTGAAATGGATCATTTAAGAGCTAATTTAGGTGAAATGGATCGTTTTTTATCTAACTTGGTGAAATGGATCGTTTATGAGCTAAATTAGTTGAAATGGATCGTTTATGAGATAACCTAGGTAAGATGGGTCATTTTGGAGTTAACCTAGGTGAAATGGGTCATTTTAAAGCTAACGTAGGTAAAATGGATCATTTAGGAGCTAATCTAGGTAAAATGGGTCATTTTTGAGCTAACTTGGATGAACTGGATCATTTATAAGCTAACCTAGGTAAAATGGGTCATTTTAGAGCTAACTTAGGTAAAATGGATCGTCTATGAGCTAACTAAGCTAATTATGCAATTTTTGACATAAGTAAGCTAAGTACAGATCATTTTAGAGCTAACTTAGGTAAAATGGATGGTTTTGGAGGTCAGTAAGCTTATTAAGTCATTTTGGAGGAGAAGAAGCTAAGTCTAGGTCATTATGGTAAGCATTGGAGGAAATAAAGCTAAGTCTAGGTCTTTATGCATGTGTTAAGCAAAACACTAGATAAACTTACCAAGATCCAGGAGGTGTAGGAGCGGGGTGGCTCGTGTCGGTAGCTGGAGAAGGATCGTGCGATGCTTGTCTGGAGTTACGCTGCACCAAAGATCATTTCCAATGTCTTGTTAGCATGATGACACTCAAATGTTAAGAGTAGCAAGTAATGTCCATTCAAATAAAACTCACCATGGTCCCAGGAGCAATTACTGGCATCGGCGGAGCGGTCTGACCTGTCTTCTCGCACACAGACTGCACATTTGGTTTTGACGACTCAGTCATACTAGTTAGTAATGAGACAAACACTACATGAATGTTTTGGCTAATCTGCAGAAGAAACTTACCACAAGGAGCTCGTACATGGCCCTTGCTTGCATGTCATTCCGTTCCCTCTCCTCCTCCATCATCTTTGTCGTCATCTCCTCCAACTCCCGCTGCCTCTCCGCCGCCTCCGCCAAAAGTTTCTCCGTTCTATCTCTCTCACTCTGTATAGCAGCCTGCAACACCACTCACATGACCATTTGTAATCATTGATGGAAGCGCACACAATGTAATGGAGAAACATAACTGAGTACGTATCACTAACCTTGATGGCGAGTTGCACTGGCCGTTCATGAGGCCTTATCTCAGGAGCGGAGCTCGACTGGCGCGCCTTGATCTCCGGGAGAGTGCTAGGACAACGGATAAGTCCATCTCCAATGGCTATGGAGCCATGGGACCTCCCGCCACCAGATATCATCAACAGCTCTGGATCAATGGGACCCTGGCTCGGGTTAAAGTCCTCCCCTTTCCTCGCCTTCCCCTCATCTCTATATCTCACGAGCTTGTTGTGGGAGGAGATGTTGGTGAAGTTGTTTGCATCATCGAGGTCAGACTGAGAGAAAGCCTTGACTTTCTTGAAAGAGGCAGTGTGGGCCATGGCATACAGGTCGTACACCTCTGGCACCTTATCCGCCTTATTGTAGCGTGCCTGAAAGAGAGAAACAATGAAAATTAGTAATTAAAGGGCTCAAGCTAGCATGATGAATGAATTGCATGAATCATGAAGCAAACCACATACCCAGTTGCGCCCGAACTGATATAAGTTGGAGCTGCCTTGATGGTGTGGCACACCTTCCATTTGGGCACGTTTGTCCTTGGCCTCGTTGTGGAGGGCTAGCCATTGTTTTGAGCACCACTCATCGACCAACACCTCCCAACAATCCATCCGATCCGCACACCATCTCGGAGGCGCCTAAGTTAGCAAATAGAAACTTGAGCGCTACGGTTAAGAATTACTAAATGAAGGAACTTAAGTAGAGAAGGCCTTAAGAATTACCTTCATGCCCTGCTCCTTACTCAGGAACTTGCACGCCGGCTTGGTCTTCTTGATACCACGCAAGGCGTAGTAGTCTCGAACAGCCTGCACCCGAGCCTCGTGCCGTAAGTTCCGGAGTAGGCGCTTGCAGACGTTCTCGATAACATGTGCCGCGTCCTCCTCGTATCCCTCCTCACACCTGTATAATGTCTACAAACAAATGAGACAATATTGATTAGTACAATTAATAACTAGCTAGTTGAAGATTTTTAAATGTGTAAAGGAGAAATTACCCAGAACTTTCTGATCACCATGTCTGCCCTCGTGTCGCACACGACACCGTCGATAATCTCATCCGGCGGGGCCGGGGCAGCCACATAGTGCTCCCAGCTCAATCCAAGCTCTGGAAGCCGACCCTCACCAGGCAACGTGACAAACCCCGGAAAGTTTTGCCGGCAAAGAACTCCAAGGACGGAGTTGGGCCGGCGGACACTATGATGGTGGTCCCAATCCCTGCAGCATGACAAGGCCAACGCATTAGTTATTTGAAAAAACATGAATGCACAAGGTACAAAAATATTAAATGCACTTACGTACCTCTCCCCATCAGGGAAAATCAACCACCTTTGCTCGCGGGTCACCGGCACGGACGGGAGCCGTGTAGCACCACGCTGGTAGATGGTGCCCCCCTCCTCCTCAAGATCAGTCGGCTCCCCGCCATCATCAGCATGGCCACTCGGCTCCTCGGGCTGATCCGGCCAGGTACCCCATCCGGACATGTGCTCCTCCGGGGTCACGTGGGCCGAACTCTCCTGGGCCGCAGGCTAGTCGACCCGAGGCTCGTGGGCCCAAGACCCGTGGACCGGAGGCTCATGGACCGGAGTCCGTGTAGCCTCCTCCTCGGACGAGTCCACCCTAGCAGTCACGTGCTCGGGTGAAACAGCTGGGGGTGGCGGCGAGGAAGGCGTCATAGCAGTCACCCTACCTCCTCTCCCACGACCACGTGCCCCACCTCCTCTCTTCCTACCTCGTCCCCTGCTGGGCACCGCGGTCGACGAAGAAGGGCCCGGCGGTGTGGCCATACTGTCCAGCAACGCTCGGCGGAGAGGTGCATCTGGAATGGAAGACCTCAGACCACGCTCCAGACCAGCGCCCACCATCTTTCAACACCTGCCATGACAAATAGTAAACGAAATTAGTACAACATAAAAAAAGACCGACATGAATAATAATATGTGTATCGCTTAAGTGTATCATCATCAAGTACAACATAAAAAAATGTAATACCTGACACTACTAATAATCTCGATCAGTATCATCAATAAATGCATAATAATCATCATCACTATAATCAATGACGGGCTCATAGGGTTCATTGGCATCAACATGTGCAAGGCCACCTTGACGTAATCGGTCAAGCATTGACAGGTCATCCGCAGCAGTAACCTCTTCTTGTTCCGGCTCTTCTTGTTCCTCCTCTAGGGTGATGTCAGATTCATTGTCGCTGTCTACTTCAATGTTTTGGGGTGATGTATAGCGGTTCTTGAAACGCTTTTTGGAAAGACCCCGTCGGCCTCTGGAAGGCCAAAGAACACCTTTTCGGGAGGTGTCGGTGGTCGGGGTGTCCTGTCGGTGTCGGGGTGCCGTGTCGGGGTCGGGGTGCTGTTTCGAGGTCGGGGGGTCGGGGTGTCGTGTCGATGTCGGGGTAGTGCCGTGTCGATGTCGGGGTGTTGTTTCGGGGTCGG
>NC_041382.1:119856982-119916920 GCF_002162155.2 Triticum dicoccoides
GGACGGCAAAGAGGGGGCCCGTTAGGTTTTTTTTTTGCAGCTCGTCAGTGGGGCCCCTCCCTCTTTGCTGTCCGCTAGCCGACGGCAAAGAATCTTTGCCGTCCGCTAGCAGACGGCAAAGAACTGGCTGATGGCAAACTTGGTCTTTGCCATCAGCCAGTTCTTTGCCGTCTGCTTTTTGGAAGCTGATGGCAAAGAGCTTCTTTGCCGTCCTCTAGCGGACGGCAAAGAACTGGCAGATGGCAAACTAGCTGATTCCAGTAGTGTACCCTCGAAAGCTGTTGCGATCCCCTATACTTGTGGGTTATCAAGACTAATTTATGGCGCTGTTGCCGGGGAGCATAGCTCTATTCTTTGAGTCACTTGGGATTTATATCTTCTTATCATTATGAATAACTTGAGAGATCCAAAAACCGAGATCTATCCCTCAACTACGAGGGGAGGTAAGGAACTGCCATCTAGCTCCGCACTTGATTCACCTTCTGTTATGAGTAAGTTTGCGACACCTACATCTGCTTCTGTTGTTCGTTCTGATATGTCGCATGTTATTTATGATGCCACTTCTTCTATGCGTGATACTTATGATGAAACTGCTTCTATGTCTGATACTACTGTGCCCCTTGGTGAATTTCTTGATGAAAAATTGCTAGGGCTAGAGAAAAAGAAACTATTGAATCTGAATACGATGATGATAGTGATCATGAAAATATGCCTGTTATTCCTGAGGGCTATCCTTTTGATATGGAATCTTCTGCCGCTATCTTTGCGTTCAAAGATAGATATGAGCTTAAGAGGTTATTAATTAAATGGAACAAAGAATCACTTAGAGATAAAATGAGACCCGACCCTACTTTTGCTACTTCACCTATTTGTGTTCCTGATAAGGATTATGAATTCTCAGTTGATCCTAATATAATTACTTTGGTTGAATTTGATCCTTTTATGGCTATGAATCTGAAACTGTTGTGGCACATCTTACTAAGTTAGATAATATAGCTGCCCTGTTTACTAATGATGAGAGATCGCGTCACTTTTATATACTCAAAATATTTCCGTTCTCATTAAAGGGTGATGCTAAGATATGGTTTAATTCTCTTGATCCTGGTTGTGTGCGTAGTCCCCAGGATATGAGTTATTACTTCTCTGCTAAATATTTCCCTGCTCATAAGAAACAAGCTGCTTTAAGGGAAATATACAACTTTGTGCAAATTAAAGAAGGAGTCTCCCACAAGCTTGGGGGAGGCTTCTCAAGTTACTTAATGCTTTGCCTGATCATCCTCTTAAGAAACCCGAAATACTTGATATCTTTTATAATGGACTAACCGATGCTTCCAGAGATTACCTGGATAGTTGTGCTGGTTCTCTTTTCAGGGAAAGAACACCGGATTAAGCTGAAATTCTATTGAATAATATGTTGACAAATGAAAATAATTGGGCACCTCCTGAGCCAGCTCCTGCTCCAATTACTGAGCCTATTCCTAAACCAACTCCGAAGAAGAGAGGTGTTCTATTTCTCAGTCCCGAAGATATGCAAGAGGCAAAGAAATCTATGAAAGAGAAAGGTATTAAAGCTGAATACGTTAAGAATTTACCTCCTATTGAAGAAATACATGGTCTTAATATACCGCCTGTTGAAGAAACATATGATCTCAGTTCTTTATTTATTTAAGAACCTCCTGACCCCGATATCCCGACACAGGTAGTAAAGGTAAATTCTCTCTATAGATATGATAAAGCTGAAGTTCCTCCTACTAAAATTGCTAGTCAATGCTTGGATGAGTTTGATGACTTTATGTATAAGAAAGACGATTTCAATGCTTATTTTGGTAGACAATTAAAAGAAAATGCTTATATGATTAGACGCTTGGGTGATTATATGGCTAATATTAAAGATGAACTCAAACTTGTTAGCAAACATGCTTCTATGGTTACCACGCAAGTAGAACAAGTGCTTAAAGCTCAAAAAGAAGTGCTTGATGAAATTAATAGTAAGAAAAATGATTATGCTATTAGAGTGGCTACTAGAACTGGTAGAATGACTCAGGAACCTTTGTATCCTGAAGGCCACCCTAAGAGAATAGAGCAAGATTCTCAGAGAAATAATATTGATGTTCCTAATTTTCTAAAAAGAAGAAAAAGAAAAATGATAGAACTGTGCAAACTTCTAGTGAACCTATTGCTGAACCACTTGATAATCCAAATGATATATCTATGTCTGATGTTGAAACACAATCTGGTAATGAACATGAACCTAATGAAAATATTAATAATGATGTTCATGATGATGCCCAACCTAGTAATGACAGTGATTCAGAAATTGAACCTGCTGTTGATCTTGATAACCCACAATCAAAGAATCAACGTTATGATAAAAGAGACTTTGTTGCTAGGAAACATGGTAAAGAAAGAGAACCTTGGGTTCAGAAACCCATGCATTTTCCTCCAAAACCATCCAAGAAAAAGGATGATGAGGATTTTGAGCACTTTGCTGAAATGATTAGGCCTATCTTTTTGCGTATGCGATTAACTGATGTGCTCAAAACAAATCCTTATGCTAAATATATGAAGGATATCATTACTAATAAAAGAAAGATACCGGAAGCTGAGATTTCCACCATGCTTGCTAATTATACTTTTAAGGGTGGAATACCAAAGAAACTTGGAGATCCCAGAGTACCTACTATACCTTGCTCCATTAAAAGAAATTATATTAAAACTACTTTATGTGATCTTGGAGCCGGTGTTAGTGTTATGCCTCTCTCTTTATATTGTAGACTTGACTTGAATAAGCTGACACCTACTGAAATATCTTTGCAAATGGCTGATAAATCAAGTGCTATACCTGTCGATATTTGTGAGGATGTGCCTGTTATGGTTGCAAACATTACTATTTTAATGGACTTTACTATTCTTGATATTCCCGGGGATGATAGTATGTCTATTATTCTTGGAATACCTTTTATTAATACTGCAGGGGCTGTTATTGATTGCAACAAAGGCAATGTCACTTTTCGTGTTAATGGTAATGAGCATATGGTACACTTTCTGAGGAAACAATCTCAAGTTCATAGTATCAACTCCATTGGAAAAATCCCATCGATTATAATTGGAGGTTTTGAATTTCCTCTTCCTACTGTCAAAAAGAAATATGATATACTTATTATAGGGGATGTGCATATCCCCGTTGAGGTAACTTAGTGTTATTCAAAATTTCTCCGGTTTCATGATTATCGGAATGAGTTTGTTAGCAAGACTTGATCAACCTTGTTAATGGATTCTTTTTGATGAGCATGAGATGGATGAAACTAGAAGCACAAACTTCTGTACCCTCTCTATACTTTCTGTTAATTAGTAGAAATAAAGTAAAAATAGTATTTTTCTGTCTGTTTCCTGACTTATCCGTGCAATATAAAAATATCCCAAAAATAAAAGTCCTCAGAATGACATGCCAATTTAATATGATTTTTTCTAGAATATTTGAGGATTTACTGTGCAAAAATTACCGCGGGAGGAGCTGCCACCTGGCCACGAGGGTGGTGGGCGCCCCCCTAGGGCGCGCCCCTTGCCTCGTGGGCCCATGGTGGCCCTCCTCCACTTACCCCAGCACCCATCTTCTTCCTCTGTCTCACACAAACCCAAAAAACCAACTCAAGCACGAGTTCCAGCCACTTTTGCTGTGATTTTCGATCTCCTTGCTCAAAGCACCTCTCGCAAAACTGCTTGGGTAGATTGTTCCTTGGTATGTGACTCCTCCATTGGTCCAATTAGTTTTTGTTCTAGTGCTTTATTCTTTGCAAATTTATGCTGCATAGGTGACCATGTCCTCGAGCTTGCATGTCAAATTTATATGGTTCCAAGTAGTTCCAATGCATGATATAGGCTCTAGGCACTTGTGGGAGTAGTTGCTATCAGTTTTATTGAGTTTGGTTTACTTTTATTTTGAAGTTACTAAAAATTTCAGAATTTTTCAGAATATAATGAGGAGATTCTTGAGGGGCTCATCGAGCCAAAGCTCGAAGGAAAAGGCACCCAAGCATAAGTATAATCTGCCTCGCACCACGGAGGTTCGGGCGTGTGAATGGCCCTCCGAGGATTTCTTGAGAGCAGCCGGTATCTATGAAGATTTCCATGAACTAGCTCACAATGCAGGCCTCACCGCTTTCCTCCACGACCAATGCGATCAGTATCTCTTAATCACAAATACCTTTGTGCAAACTTTCATTTTCATTCTAGGAACTCACCACCTACAGTGGAGTTTCATTTATATGATGAGCATAAGGAGATGTCACTTTATGATTTATGTCGGATCTGTTTAGTCCCTTTTGAGGGCAAGACAGAAGAACCACATCATGATGATGTGTAGGGATTTATTAATAATATAACTGTATGAGAAACCAGGAAGGTTTCCGATGCACGAATTGAAGGAAATATGCCCTAGAGGCAATAATAAAGTTATTATTTATTTCCTTAAATCATGATAAATGTTTATTATTCATGCTAGAATTGTATTAACCGGAAACATAATACATGTATGAATACATAGACAAACAGAGTGTCACTAGTATGCCTCTACTTGACTAGCTCGTTGATCGAAGATGGTTATGTTTCCTAACCATAGACATGTGTTGTATTTGATTAACGGGATCACATCACTAGGAGAATGATGTGACTGACATGACCCATTGCATTAGCTTACCACCCGATTGTTTAGTATGTTGCTATTTCTTTCTTCATGACTAATACATGTTCCTATGACTATGAGATTCTGCAACTCCTGTTTACCGGAGGAACACTTTGTGTGCTACCAAATGTCACAACGTAACTGGGTGATTATAAAGGTGCTCTATAGGTGTCTCCAGAGGTATATGTTGGGTTGGCGTATTTTAAGATTAGGATTTGTCACTCCGATTGTCGGAGAGGTATCTCTAGGCCCTCTCGGTAATGCACATCACTTAAGCCTTGCAAGCAATGCAACTAATGAGTTAGTTGCAAGATGATGTATTACAGAACGAGTAAAGAGACTTGCTAGTAACGAGATTGAACTAGGTACTGAGATACCGACGATCGAATCTCGGGCAAGTAACATACCGATGACAAAGGGAACAACGTATGTTGTTATGCGGTCTGACCGATAAAGATCTTCGTAGAATATGTAGGAGCCAATATGAGCATCCAGGTTTCGCTATTGGTTATTGACCGGAGACGTGTCTCGGTCATGTCTACATTGTTCTCGAACCCGCAGGGTCCGCATGCTTAAGGTTTCGATGACAGTTATATTATGAGTTTATGAGTTTTGATGTACCGAAGGTTGTTCAGAGTCCCGGGTATGATCACGGACATGATGAGGAGTCTTCAAATTGTCGAGACATAAAGATCGATATATTGGACGGCTATATTCGGACACCGGAAGTGTTTCGAGTGATTTCGGAGAAAACCGGAGTGCGGGAAGGGTTACCGGAACCCCCCGGGGAAGTATTGGGCCTTAGTGGGCCTAAGGGGAGAGAGAGGGCAGCAGCCCAGGAGGTGTGCGCCCCCTCCCATGAGGAGTTCGAATTGGACTAGGGGAGGGGGGCGCGGCCCCTCTTTCCCTCTCCCTCTCTTTCCTTCCCCCTTCTCTCTTCCTAGTTGGACTAGGAAAGGGGAGTCCTACTCCTACTAGGAGGAGGACTCCCCCCCTCCTTGGCGCGCCCCAAGGGCCGGCCGGCCTCCCCCTTGCTCCTTTATATACAGGGGCAGGGGGGGACCTCTAGACACAACAATTGATCCTTGAGATCTCTTAGCCGTGTGCGGTGCCCCCCTCAACCATAATCCTCGATAATATTGTAGTGGTGCTTAGGCGAAGCCCTGCGACGGTAGAACATCAAGATCGTCACCACGCCGTCGTGCTGACGGAAGTCTTCCCCGACATTCTGCTGGATCAGAGTCCAGGGATCGTCATCGAGCTGAACGTGTGCAAGAACTCGGAGGTGCCGTAGTTTCGGTGCTTGATCGGTCGGGCCGTGAAGACATACGACTACATCAACCGCGTTGTTATAACGCTTCCGCTTTCGGTCTAAGAGGGTACATGGACAACACTCTCCCCTCTCGTTGCTATACATCACCATGATCTTGTGTGTGCGTAAGAATTTTTTTGAAATTACTACGTTCCCCAACAGTGGTATCAGAGCCTAGGTTTTATGCGTTGATGTAATATGCACGAGTAGAACACAAGTGAGTTGTGGGCGATATAAGTCATACTGCTTACCAACATGTCACACTTTGGTTCGGCGGTATTGTTGGATGAAGCGGCCCGGACCGACATTACGCCTACGCTTACGCGAGACTGGTTCTACCGACGTGCTTTGCACACAGGTGGCTGGCGGGTGTCAGTTTCTCCAACTTTAGTTGAACTGAGTGTGGCTACGCCCGGTCCTTGCGAAGGTTAAAACAACACCAACTTGACAAACTATCGTTATGGTTTTGATGCGTAGGTAAGAACAGTTCTTGCTAAGCCCGTAGCAGCCACGTAAAACTTGCAACAACAAAGTAGAGGACGTCTAACTTGGTTTTGCAGGGCATGTTGTGATGTGATATGGTCAAGACATGATGCTAAATTTTATTGTATGGGATGATCATGTTTTGTAACCGAGTTATCGGCAACTGGCAGGTGCCATATGGTTGTCGCTTTATTGTATGCAATGCAATTGCGCTGTAATGCTTTACTTTATCACTAAACGGTAGTGATAGTCGTGGAAGCATAAGATTGGCGAGACGACAACGCTGCTACGATGGAGATCAAGGTGTCGCGCCGGTGACGATGGTGATCATGACGGTACTTCGGAGATGGAGATCACAAGTACAAGATGATGATGGCCATATCATATCACTTATATTGATTGCATGTGATGTTTATATTTTATGCATCCTATCTTGCTTTGATTGACGGTATCACTATAAGATGATCTCTCACTAAATTTCAAGATAAAAGTGTTCTCCCTGAGTATGCACCGTTGCCAAAGTTCGTCGTGCCCAGACACCACGTGATGATCGGGTGTGATAAGCTCTACGTCCATCTACAACGGGTGCAAGCCAGTTTTGCACACGCAGAATACTCAGGTTAAACTTGACGAGCCTAGCATTTGCAGATATGGCCTCCGAACACTAAGACCGAAAGGTCGAGCGTGAATCATATAGTAGATATGATCAACATAGTGATGTTCACCATTGAAAACTACTCCATTTCACGTGATGATCGGTTATGGTTTAGTTGATTTGGATCATGTGATCACTTAGAAGATTAGAGGGATGTTTTTCTAAGTGGGAGTTCTTAAGTAATATGATTAATTGAACTTAAATTTATCATGAACTTAGTACCTGATAGTATCTTGCTTGTTTATGTTTAATTGTAGATAGATGGCCCGTGCTGTTGTTCCGTTGAATTTTAATGCGTTCCTTGAGAAAGCAAAGTTGAAAGATGATGGTAGCAATTACACGGACTGGGTCCGTAACTTAAGGATTATCCTCATTGCTGCTCAGAAGAATTACGTCCTGGAAGCACCGCTTGGTGGCAGGCCTGATGCTGATGCAACTGACGACGTTAAGAACGTATGGCAGAGCAAAGCTGATGACTACTCGATAGTTCAATGTGCCATGCTTTACGGCTTAGAACCGGGACTTCAACGATGTTTTGAACGTCATGGAGCATATGAGATGTTCCAGGAGTTGAAGTTAATATTTCAAGCAAATGCCCGGATTGAGAGATATGAAGTCTCCAATAAGTTCTATAGCTGCAAGATGGAGGAGAACAGTTCTGTCAGTGAGCATATACTCAAAATGTCTGGGTATAATAATCACTTGATTCAACTGGGAGTTAATCTTCCGGATGATTGCGTCATTGACAGAATTCTCCAATCACTACCACCAAGCTACAAGACCTTTGTGATGAACTATAACATGCAAGGGATGGATACGACAATTCCTGAGCTCTTCGCAATGCTAAAAGCTGCGGAGGTAGAAATCAAGAAGGAGCATCAAGTGTTGATGGTCAATAAGACCACTGGTTTCAAGAAAAAGGGCAAGGGGAAGAAGAAGGGGAACTTCAAGAAGAACAGCAAGCAAGTTGCTGCTCAGGAGAAGAAACCCAAGTCTGGACCTAAGCGTGAAATTGAGTGCTTCTACTGCAAGCAGACTGGTCACTGAAAGCGGAACTGCCCCAAGTATTTGGCGGATAAGAAGGATGGCAAAGTGAACAAAGTTATATGTGATATACATGTTATTGATGTGTACCTTACTAGAGCTCGCAGTAGCACCTGGGTATTTGATACTGGTTCTGTTGCTAATATTTGCAAATCGAAACAGGGACTACAGATTAAGCGAACACTGGCAAAGGACGAGGTGACGATGCGCGTGGGAAATGGTTCCAAAGTCGATGTGATCGCAGTCGGCATGCTACCTCTACATCTACCATCGGGATTAGTATTAGACCTAAATAATTGTTATTTGGTGCCAGCGTTAAGCATGAACATTATATCTGGATCTTGTTTGATGTGAGACGGTTATTCATTTAAATCAGAGAATAATGGTTGTTCTATTTATATGAGTAATATCTTTTATGGTCATGCACCCTTGAAGAGTGGTCTATTTTTGATGAATCTCGATAGTAGTGATACACATATTCATAATGTTGAAGCCAAAAGATGCAGAGTTGATAATGATAGTGCGACTTATTTGTGGCACTGCCGTTTAGGTCATATCGGTGTAAAGTGCATGAAGAAACTCCATACTGATGGTCTTTTGGAACCACTTGATTATGAATCACTTGGTACTTGCGAACCGTGCCTCATGGGCAAGATGACTAAAATGCCGTTCTCCGACACTATGGAGAGAGCAATAGATTTGTTGGAAATCATACATACAGATGTATGTGGTCCAATGAATGTCGAAGCTCGTGGCGGATATCGTTATTTTCTGACCTTCACAGATGATTTAAGCAGATATGGGTATATCTTCTTAATGAAACATAAGTCTGAAACATTTGAAAAGTTCAAAGAATTTCAGAGTGAAGTTGAAAATCATCGTAACAAGAAGAAAAGTTTCTATGATCTGATCGTGGAGGAGAATATTTGAGTTACGAGTTTGGTCTACATTTGAAACAATGCGGAATAGTTTCGCAACTCACGCCACCCGGAACACCACAACGTAATGGTGTGTCCGAATGTCGTAATCATACTTTACTTGATATGGTATGATCTATGATGTCTCTTACAGATTTACCGCTATCGTTTTGGGGTTATGCTTTAGAGACGGCCGCATTCACGTTAAATAGGGCACCATCAAAATCCGTTGAGACGACACCTTATGAACTATGGTTTGGCAAGAAACCAAAGTTGTCATTTCTGAAAGTTTGGGGCTGCGATGCTTATGTGAAAAAGCTTCAACCTGATAAGCTCGAACCAAAATCGGAGAAATGTGTCTTCATAGGATACCCAAAGGAGACTGTTGGGTACACCTTCTATCACAGATCCGAAGGCAAGACTTTTGTTGCTAAGAATGGATCCTTACTAGAGAAGGAGTTTCTCTCGAAAGAAGTGAGTGGGAGGAAAGTAGAATTTGATGAGGTAATTGTACCTACTCCCTTATTGGAAAGTTGTACATCACAGAAACCAGTTTCTGTGACACCTACACCAATTAGCGAGGAAGCTAATGATGATGATCATGAAACTTCAGAACAAGATACTACTGAACATGGTAGATCAACCAGAGTAAGATCCACACCAGAGTGGTACGGTAATCCTGTTCTCGAAGTCATGCTACTAGATCATGATGAACCTACGAACTATGAAGAAGCGATGGTGAGCCCAGATTCCGCAAAATGGCTTGAAGCCATGAAATCTGAGATGGGATCCATGTATGAGAACAAAGTGTGGACTTTGGTTGACTTGCCCAATGATTGGCAAGTAATTGAGAATAAATGGATCTTCAAGAAGAAGACTGACGCTGATGGTAATGTTACTGTCTACAAAGCTCGACTTGTCGCAAAAGGTTTTCAACAAGTTCAAGGGATTGACTATGATGAGACCTTCTCATCCGTAGCGATGCTTAAGTCTGTCCGAATCATGATAGCAATTGCCGCATTTTATGATTATGAAATTTGGCAGATGGATGTCAGAACTGCATTCCTGAATGGATTTCTGGAAGACGAGTTGTATATGATGCAGCCAGAAGGTTTTGTCGATCCAAAGGGAGCTAACAAAGTGTGCAAGCTCCAGCGATCCATTTATGGACTGGTGCAAGCCTCTCGGAGTTGGAATAAACGCTTTGATAGTGTGATCAAAGCATTTGGTTTTGTACATACTTTTTGGAGAAGCATGTATTTACAAGAAAGTGAGTGGGAGCTCTGTAGCATTTCTGATATTATATGTGGATGACATATTACTAATCGGAAATGATATAGAATTTCTGGATAGCATAAAGGGATACTTGAATAAGAGTTTTTCAATGAAAGACCTCGGTGAAGGTGCTTACATATTGGGCATTAAGATCTATAGAGATAGATCAAGACGCTTAATTGGACTTTCACAAAGCACATACCTTCACAAAGTTTTGAAGAAGTTCAAAATGGATCAAGCAAAGAAAGGATTCTTGCCTGTGTTACAAGGTGTGAAGTTGAGTAAGACTCAATGCCCGACCACTTCAGAAGATAGAGAGAAAATGAAAGATGTTCCCTATGCTTCAGCCATAGGCTCTATCATGTATGCAATGCTGTGTACCAGGCCTGATGCGTGTCTTGCTATAAGTCTAGCAGGGAGGTACCAAAGTAATCCAAGAGTGGATCACTGGACAGCAGTCAAGAACATCCTAAAATACCTGAAAAGGACTAAGGATATGTTTCTCGTATATGGAGGTGACAAAGAGCTCATCGTAAATGGTTACGTTTATGCAAGCTTTCACACTGATCCGGACGATTCTAAATCGCAAACCGTATACGTATTTACATTAAATGGTGGAGCTGTCAGTTGGTGCAGTTCTAAACAAAGCGTCGTGGCGGGATCTACATGTGAAGCGGAGTACATAGCTGCTTCGGAAGCAGCAAACGAAGGAGTCTGGATGAAGGAGTTCATATCCGATCTAGGTGTCATACCTAGTGCATCGGGTCCAATGAAAATCTTTTGTGACAATACTGGTGCAATTGCCTTGGCAAAGGAATCCAGATTTCACAAGAGAACCATGCACATCAAGAGACGCTTCAATTCCATCCGGGATCTAGTCCAGGTGGGAAACATAGAGATTTGCAAGATACATACGAATCTGAATGTAGCAGACCCGTTGACTAAGCCTCTTCCACGAGCAAAACATGATCAGCACCAAGGCTCGATGGGAGTTAGAATCATTACTGTGTAATCTAGATTATTGACTCTAGTGCAAGTGGGAGACTGAAGGAAATATGCCCTAGAGGCAATAATAAAGTTATTATTTATTTCCTTATATCATGATAAATGTTTATTATTCATGCTAGAATTGTATTAACCGGAAACATAACACATGGGTGAATACATAGACAAACAGAGTGTCACTAGTATGCCTCTACTTGACTAGCTCGTTGATAGAAGATGGTTATGTTTCCTAACCATAGACATGTGTTGTCATTTGATTAACAGGATCACATCATTAGGAGAATGATGTGATTGACATGGCCCATTCCATTAGCTTAGCACCCGATCGTTTAGTATGTTGCTATTGCTTTCTTCATGACTTATACATGTTCCTATGACTATGAGATTATGCAACTCCCATTTATCGGAGGAACACTTTGTGTGCTACCAAACGTCACAATGTAACTGGGTGATTATAAAGGTGCTCTACAGGTGTCTCCAAAGGTATATGTTGGGTTGGCGTATTTTGAGATTAGGATTTGTCACTCCGATTATCGGAGAGGTATCTCTGGGACCTCTTGGTAATGCACATCACTTAAGCCTTGTAAGAAATGCAACTAATGAGTTAGTTGCAAGATGATGTATTACAAAACGAGTAAAGAGACTTGCTAATAACGAGATTGAACTAGGAACTGAGATACCGACGATCGAATCTCGGGCAAGTAACATACCAATGACAAAGGGAACAACGTATGTTGTTATGTGGTCTGACCGATAAAGATCTTCGTAGAATATGTAGGAGCCAATATGAGCATCCAGGTTCCGCTATTGGTTATTGACCGGAGACGTGTCTCGGTCATGTCTACATTGTTCTCGAACCTGTGGGGTCCACATGCTTAAGGTTTCGATGATAGTTATATTATGAGTTTATGTGTTTTGATGTACCGAAGGTTGTTCGGAGTCTCGGATATGATCACGGACATGACAAGGAGTTTCGAAATGGTCGAGACATAAAGATTGATATATTGGACGGCTATATTCGGACACCGGAAGTGTTTCGAGTGATTTCGGAGAAAACCGAAGTGCTGGAAGGGTTACCGAAACCCCCCGGGGAAGTATTGGGCCTTAGTGGGCCTAAGGGGAGAGAGAGGGCAGCAGCCCAGGAGGTGGCGCGCCCCCTCCCATGAGGAGTCCAAATTGGACTAGGGGAGGGGGGCGCGGACCCTCTTTCCCTCTCCCTCCCTTTCCTTCCCTCTTCTCTCTTCCTAGTTGGACTAGGAAAGGGGAGTCCTACTCCTACTAGGAGGAGGACTCCCCCCTCCTTGGCGCGCCCCAAGGGCCGGCCGGCCTCCCCCTTGCTCCTTTATATACAGGGGCAGGGGGGCACCTCTAGACACAACAATTGATCCTTGAGATCTCTTAGCCGTGTGCGGTGCCCCCCTCAACCATAATCCTCGATAATATTGTAGCGGTGCTTAGGCGAAGCCCTGCGACGGTAGAACATCAAGATCGTCACCACGCCGTCGTGCTGACGGAAGTCTTCCCCGACATTCTGCTGGATCAGAGTCCAGGGATCGTCATCGAGCTGAACGTGTGCAAGAACTCGGAGGTGCCGTAGTTTCGGTGCTTGATCGGTCGGGCCGTGAAGACATACGACTACATCAACCGCGTTGTTATAACGCTTCCTCTTTCGGTCTAAGAGGGTACATGGACAACACTCTCCCCTCTCGTTGCTATACATCACCATGATCTTGTGTGTGCGTAAGAATTTTTTTGAAATTACTACGTTCCCCAACAGTGGTATCAGAGCCTAGGTTTTATGCGTTGATGTAATATGCACGAGTAGAACACAAGTGAGTTGTGGGCGATATAAGTCATACTGCTTACCAACATGTCACACTTTGGTTCGGCGGTATTGTTGGATGAAGCGGCCCGGACCGACATTACGCCTACGCTTACGCGAGACTGGTTCTACCGACGTGCTTTGCACACAGGTGGCTGGCGGGTGTCAGTTTCTCCAACTTTAGTTGAACTGAGTGTGGCTACGCCCGGTCCTTGCGAAGGTTAAAACAACACCAACTTGACAAACTATCGTTATGGTTTTGATGCGTAGGTAAGAACAGTTCTTGCTAAGCCCGTAGCAGCCACGTAAAACTTGCAACAACAAAGTAGAGGACGTCTAACTTGGTTTTGCAGGGCATGTTGTGATGTGATATGGTCAAGACATGATGCTAAATTTTATTGTATGAGATGATCATGTTTTGTAACCGAGTTATCGGCAACTGGCAGGTGCCATATGGTTGTCGCTTTATTGTATGCAATGCAATTGCGCTGTAATGCTTTACTTTATCACTAAACGGTAGTGATAGTCGTGGAAGCATAAGATTGGCGAGACGACAACGCTGCTACAATGGAGATCAAGGTGTCGCGCCGGTGACGATGGTGATCATGACGGTACTTCGGAGATGGAGATCACAAGTACAAGATGATGATGGCCATATCATATCCCTTATATTGATTGCATGTGATGTTTATATTTTATGCATCCTATCTTGCTTTGATTGACGGTATCACTATAAGATGATCTCTCACTAAATTTCAAGATAAAAGTGTTCTCCCTGAGTATGCACCGTTGCCAAAGTTCGTCGTGCCCAGACACCACGTGATGATCGGGTGTGATAAGCTCTACGTCCATCTACAACGGGTGCAAGCCAGTTTTGCACACGCAGAATACTCAGGTTAAACTTGACGAGCCTAGCATTTGCAGATATGGCCTCCGAACACTGAGACCGAAAGGTCGAGCGTGAATCATATAGTAGATATGATCAACATAGTGATGTTCACCATTGAAAACTACTCCATTTCACGTGATGATCGGTTATGGTTTAGTTGATTTGGATCACGTGATCACTTAGAAGATTAGAGGGATGTTTTTCTAAGTGGGAGTTCTTAAGTAATATGATTAATTGAACTTAAATTTATCATGAACTTAGTACCTGATAGTATCTTGCTTGTTTATGTTTAATTGTAGATAGATGGCCCGTGCTGTTGTTCCGTTGAATTTTAATGCGTTCCTTGAGAAAGCAAAGTTGAAAGATGATGGTAGCAATTACACGGACTGGGTCCGTAACTTAAGGATTATCCTCATTGCTGCTCAGAAGAATTACGTCCTGGAAGCACCGCTTGGTGGCAGGCCTGATGCTGATGCAACTGACGACGTTAAGAACGTATGGCAGAGCAAAGCTGATGACTACTCGATAGTTCAATGTGCCATGCTTTACGGCTTAGAACCGGGACTTCAACGATGTTTTGAACGTCATGGAGCATATGAGATGTTCCAGGAGTTGAAGTTAATATTTCAAGCAAATGCCCGGATTGAGAGATATGAAGTCTCCAATAAGTTCTATAGCTGCAAGATGGAGGAGAACAGTTCTGTCAGTGAGCATATACTCAAAATGTCTGGGTATAATAATCACTTGATTCAACTGGGAGTTAATCTTCCGGATGATTGCGTCATTGACAGAATTCTCCAATCACTACCACCAAGCTACAAGACCTTTGTGATGAACTATAACATGCAAGGGATGGATACGACAATTCCTGAGCTCTTCGCAATGCTAAAAGCTGCGGAGGTAGAAATCAAGAAGGAGCATCAAGTGTTGATGGTCAATAAGACCACTGGTTTCAAGAAAAAGGGCAAGGGGAAGAAGAAGGGGAACTTCAAGAAGAACAGCAAGCAAGTTGCTGCTCAGGAGAAGAAACCCAAGTCTGGACCTAAGCGTGAAATTGAGTGCTTCTACTGCAAGCAGACTGGTCACTGAAAGCGGAACTGCCCCAAGTATTTGGCGGATAAGAAGGATGGCAAAGTGAACAAAGTTATATGTGATATACATGTTATTGATGTGTACCTTACTAGAGCTCGCAGTAGCACCTGGGTATTTGATACTGGTTCTGTTGCTAATATTTGCAAATCGAAACAGGGACTACAGATTAAGCGAACACTGGCAAAGGACGAGGTGACGATGCGCGTGGGAAATGGTTCCAAAGTCGATGTGATCGCAGTCGGCATGCTACCTCTACATCTACCATCGGGATTAGTATTAGACCTAAATAATTGTTATTTGGTGCCAGCGTTAAGCATGAACATTATATCTGGATCTTGTTTGATGTGAGACGGTTATTCATTTAAATCAGAGAATAATGGTTGTTCTATTTATATGAGTAATATCTTTTATGGTCATGCACCCTTGAAGAGTGGTCTATTTTTGATGAATCTCGATAGTAGTGATACACATATTCATAATGTTGAAGCCAAAAGATGCAGAGTTGATAATGATAGTGCGACTTATTTGTGGCACTGCCGTTTAGGTCATATCGGTGTAAAGCGCATGAAGAAACTCCATACTGATGGTCTTTTGGAACCACTTGATTATGAATCACTTGGTACTTGCGAACCGTGCCTCATGGGCAAGATGACTAAAATGCCGTTCTCCGACACTATGGAGAGAGCAATAGATTTGTTGGAAATCATACATACAGATGTATGTGGTCCAATGAATGTTGAAGCTCGTGGCGGATATCGTTATTTTCTAACCTTCACAGATGATTTAAGCAGATATGGGTATATCTTCTTAATGAAACATAAGTCTGAAACATTTGAAAAGTTCAAAGAATTTCAGAGTGAAGTTGAAAATCATCGTAACAAGAAGAAAAGTTTCTATGATCTGATCGTGGAGGAGAATATTTGAGTTACGAGTTTGGTCTACATTTGAAACAATGCGGAATAGTTTCGCAACTCACGCCACCCGGAACACCACAACGTAATGGTGTGTCCGAATGTCGTAATCGTACTTTACTTGATATGGTATGATCTATGATGTCTCTTACAGATTTACCGCTATCGTTTTGGGGTTATGCTTTAGAGACGGCCGCATTCACGTTAAATAGGGCACCATCAAAATCCGTTGAGACGACGCCTTATGAACTATGGTTTGGCAAGAAACCAAAGTTGTCGTTTCTGAAAGTTTGGGGCTGCGATGCTTATGTGAAAAAGCTTCAACCTGATAAGCTTGAACCAAAATCGGAGAAATGTGTCTTCATAGGATACCCAAAGGAGACTGTTGGGTACACCTTCTATCACAGATCCGAAGGCAAGACTTTTGTTGCTAAGAATGGATCCTTTCTAGAGAAGGAGTTTCTCTCGAAAGAAGTGAGTGGGAGGAAAGTAGAACTTGATGAGGTAATTGTACCTACTCCCTTATTGGAAAGTTGTACATCACAGAAACCAGTTTCTGTGACACCTACACCAATTAGCGAGGAAGCTAATGATGATGATCATGAAACTTCAGAACAAGATACTACTGAACATGGTAGATCAACCAGAGTAAGATCCACACCAGAGTGGTACGGTAATCCTGTTCTCGAAGTCATGCTACTAGATCATGATGAACCTACGAACTATGAAGAAGCGATGGTGAGCCCAGATTCCGCAAAATGGCTTGAAGCCATGAAATCTGAGATGGGATCCATGTATGAGAACAAAGTGTGGACTTTGGTTGACTTGCCCAATGATTGGCAAGTAATTGAGAATAAATGGATCTTCAAGAAGAAGACTGACGCTGACGGTAATGTTACTGTCTACAAAGCTTGACTTGTCGCAAAAGGTTTTCAACAAGTTCAAGGGATTGACTATGATGAGACCTTCTCATCCGTAGCGATGCTTAAGTCTGTCCGAATCATGATAGCAATTGCCGCATTTTATGATTATGAAATTTGGCAGATGGATGTCAGAACTGCATTCCTGAATGGATTTCTGGAAGACGAGTTGTATATGATGCAGCCAGAAGGTTTTGTCGATCCAAAGGGAGCTAACAAAGTGTGCAAGCTCCAGCGATCCATTTATGGACTGGTGCAAGCCTCTCGGAGTTGGAATAAACGCTTTGATAGTGTGATCAAAGCATTTGGTTTTGTACATACTTTTTGGAGAAGCATGTATTTACAAGAAAGTGAGTGGGAGCTCTGTAGCATTTCTGATATTATATGTGGATGACATATTACTAATCGGAAATGATATAGAATTTCTGGATAGCATAAAGGGATACTTGAATAAGAGTTTTTCAATGAAAGACCTCGGTGAAGGTGCTTACATATTGGGCATTAAGATCTATAGAGATAGATCAAGACGCTTAATTGGACTTTCACAAAGCACATACCTTGACAAAGTTTTGAAGAAGTTCAAAATGGATCAAGCAAAGAAAGGATTCTTGCCTGTGTTACAAGGTGTGAAGTTGAGTAAGACTCAATGCCCGACCACTGCAGAAGATAGAGAGAAAATGAAAGATGTTCCCTATGCTTCAGCCATAGGCTCTATCATGTATGCAATGCTGTGTACCAGACCTGATGTGTGTCTTGCTATAAGTCTAGCAGGGAGGTACCAAAGTAATCCAAGAGTGGATCACTCGACAGCAGTCAAGAACATCCTAAAATACCTGAAAAGGACTAAGGATATGTTTCTCGTATATGGAGGTGACAAAGAGCTCATCGTAAATGGTTACGTTTATGCAAGCTTTCACACTGATCCGGACGATTCTAAATCACAAACCGTATACGTATTTACATTAAATGGTGGAGCTGTCAGTTGGTGCAGTTCTAAACAAAGCGTCGTGGCGGGATCTACATGTGAAGCGGAGTACATAGCTGCTTCGGAAGCAGCAAACAAAGGAGTCTGGATGAAGCAGTTCATATCCGATCTAGGTGTCATACCTAGTGCATCGGGTCCAATGAAAATCTTTTGTGACAATACTGGTGCAATTGCCTTGGCAAAGGAATCCAGATTTCACAAGAGAACTGTCACATCCCTGGTCCTGTTATGCATTAGGCTAGACCTCATGTGAGCTTCATGTTTTAATTCAAATGAAATTTGAATTGAGGAATTTTCAAAGCCTCAGAATCCTTTAAAAAAAATGATCAAGATAAAAATTGCTTCAAATAAGTCCAAGAAAATGTTCTTGTTATCCTCTGGAAATATTGGCAAGAGGTAAAATCCAAACCAATATTTTCGGTATCTCAGAAACATTTATTTTGGGTATTTGAATTAAATCAATAGCTATTTGAATTGGACTTATATCTACTGTTAAATAAATATAGGTCCAATAATTCTGAAATATTTTTGTGGAGCATTGTTTTAATTCTTTTTAGCTCCTAAAAATATTGTCAGAAGCAAAATAAATTGAATTGGTTTCAAAACCAAATTCAAAACAAACCTGCAAAATAGAAAACAGAATTAAAACAAAACAGAGAGAAAAAAATAAAAAGAATAGAAGCCTACCTGGGCCACTTACCTGTAGCCGGCCCAGCTGGCCAGCTCCTCCCGCTGGCCCAGCCCACCGCCGCCTCCCTTCCCTGTCGCCTTCCTCCTCGCGCCAGTAGGCAGAGGAGGGACACGGCGCGCGCGCCCGAGCTCGCCACGCCACCACCCTGCTCGTCTGCCTCGCCTGGCCACCGCGACGCCGCGCGTCATCTCCTCGGCGCCGCCCCGACCCCCCTGGACCCCCTCGCTCTCTCCCTCTCCCTTGTATCTCTCCTCTGCTTCCTCTCTCTCTCACTCACCGAGCGCAGCCGCAGCCGCGCCACCGTAACGTCGCGGCCACCGTCTCCCCCTCGACCCCTCACTGTGCTTGCGAGCTCCGCCTCGACCCTCTCTTCCTCCCCACCGATCCACGGCCCTCCGGAAACCCTGCATCGCCGCCCACGTCGCCGTTCCCCTCCTCGGCCACCGGAGATCGTCGCCGTCGATTCGCTGCACTCCGGCCGCCCCCGAGCCCACTAACCCTCCCTACAGCTCCGCGGTGAGCCTCCGTGCAGAACCCCTCTCTCTCCCCTCGCGTTTGCAAGCTCTAGGCCATAGCTCCGCCGCGGTCGAACTCCGGCCGCCGCTGACTTCGTCACCGCCGTCACTACAGCCGCTTGAGCTCGTCTCGGAGCGTGTCACCGCACTCAGGAAGCCACCAGGAGCCTAACGCATATCCTAACTCGCCCTCCCGTGCACCACAGCGCCAACCCCGCACTCACCGAACTCCGGCGCCGCCGCGAGCTCCGTTCCGACGAGCCCCGGCGTCCCCGCAGCCTCCCACCTACCCCATCAGATGCGGGAGAGCCCGGGCTACGCCCCGGTGCCCTCAGCGCGCGAATCCGATGCCCCTAGCGCAAGTCCGGCGTGCCCCGCCGTGCTCTGTGGTCACCGCCGGCCAAACTCCGGCGGGCCGATGTGGCCACTTAGTTAGGGGCTAATCACCCTATGAGCCACTGCCATGTGGGCCCCGAGCCTAATTAGGTTAGTTTAATTTTTCTGTTTAGATTAGTGCTAATCTGTGGACCCCATGTGTCAGATTTTGACTTAGTCAAGTCAACGTTGACCGGTCCCACCTGTCAGTGAGTGAAACAGCCCTGTGTCACTGACGTGTGGCCCCCACACGTCAGGTTTGACCAGCAGCAGCGTCTGTTGACCTGCTGACATCACGGTGACGCACTGCTGACGTAGTAAATGTTTCTGGAATTTAAATAATTCTTAAATGATTTATTAATTCCAGAAAATGCCTAAAACTTCTAAAAATCATAGAAAATTAACCGTAACTCCAAATTAAATAAATTATATATGAAAAATTATCAGAAAAATTCAAGGAATCCATCTGTACCATTTTCATGCATGTTAGAACAACTTATAGCTGCTGTTTAGCACAAATCAATTACATGGCATTTGAATAATCACATATGGAGTTTGAATTTGAATCTTGGATACAAACCAACTTCATTTAATCTGGTTTTAGTTGCATTAGCCCAAAACACATTCATTTTGCCATGTCATGATCATGCATCATATTGTGCATTGCACTGATCGTGTTTTTCTGTATTTGCCGGTAATTGTCCCCTCTCGATAGACGTGTACCGATGATGTGATCGTTGACACTGATGAAGACTCAATGTTATCTTCATAAGTGCCAGGCAAGCAAAACCCCCTTGTTCATTCCGATAAAATCCCACTCTCTCGCTCCTGCTCTCTTTTACTGCATTAGGACAACATCGATTCATCTGTTACTTGCTGCGGTAGCTGAACCCCTTTATCCTTTGCATGACCTGTCATTCCACAGTAAATAGATGAAACCCACTATCATGAGTAGGAGTTGTTTGAGCCCTGTTGTGCCTACTCATTCATGTTTGTTTGTCATGCCTGCTACTGCTTAGAGTTGAGTCAGGTCTGATTCATCGGGGATGAATCAGAGGTGTGTGAACATGTCCTACTGTGTGTGAGCTAAGTGTGTGAACACGATTTGGTAAAGGTAGCGGTGAGAGGCCATGTAGGAGTACATGGTGGGTTGTCTCATTGCAGCCGTCCTCAGGAACTGAGTTCTGTGTTTGTGATCCATGATTCAGCTACTACCACGCATTGGGCCCGAAACCAATGGACCCTCTCGGCTTCTTAATCACCCTTGTCCTCTGTCCAGGAGTTGCAAGTAGTTTCTGGTGTTTGTAGTATGCTGGAGGCCGTGGACAGCGCTGACCGTAGGGGTGGGCTGTGATGCGGTAGGCACGTGGCCGGGTAAACCGAGCACCCGTTTGGTGTCACGGAACCCTGTACACATCGTTTGGGGCTGTGAGCGAAACTCCGGCCGGATCTCCTCATGGATGGAACCCGAATAGGCGATAAACCTGGACTAGAGACTTGAGTGTTTAGGCAGGCCGTGGCCGACACCCACGTTGGGCTTCCGCTTGAAGGTTGCCGAGTACATGTCGTGTAAACGGCAGTAAGTGGTGAGAGCGTGTGTGAAGAAGTACACCCCTGCAGGGTTAACCTAATCTATTCGAATAGCTGTGTCCACGGAAAAGGACCTCTGGGTTGCTTATATCAGTTCATAGACAAGTGAAAGTGGATACTCTAAAATACGCACGATAAGCGTGAGTGCTATGAATGGCGTTCTCGTAGGGAGACGGGAGCGGATCCATAGTGGTTTATTGATATGGTGAATATGTGGACTCGTGTGCGCCACCTCAAAAGAGTTACTCACAGTCGTAGTTCAGGATAGCCACCGAGTCAAAGCTGGCTTGCTGCAGTTAAACCCCACCATCCCCTTTGTTGATAATGATGCATATGTAGATAGTTCTGATGTAAGTCTTGCTGGGTACATTTGTACTCACGTTTGCCTATTTATGTTTTTGCAGAGAGACTTCGTTCTCGCTAGTAGTTTCGCGTGGACTTCGACGTTTAGCTTGTTACCTCAGCTACGATCTTGTGCCCTCGGCAGTATCTGGCAGATAGTCAGGCTTCTCAGCCTTTTTCATTTATAGTGGTCTGTACTCAGACATGATAGTTTCCGCTTGTGCTTTGACTTGTATACTCTGAATGTTGGGTCATGAGACCTATGTTTGTAATATCTCGCTCCTCGGAGCCTAATGAATAAATACTTGATTTGTAGAGTCATGTTGTGATGCCATGTTGTATTTGCACATATCGAGCATATTGTGTGTATGTTATTGAAATGCTTGGTATGTGTGGGATCTGACCATCTAGTTGTTTATCTTTAGTAGCCTCTCTTACCGGGAAATGTCTCCTAGTGTTTCCACTGAGCCATGGTAGCTTGCTACTGCTCCGGAACACTTAGGCTGGCCGGCATGTGTCCTTCTTCATTCCTGTGTCTGTCCCTTCGGGGAAATGTCACGCGATGAATACCGGAGTCCTGTTAGCCCGCTACAGCCCGGTTCACCGGAGTCCTGCTAGCCCAGTGCTACAGCCTAGATTCACTCGCTGATGACCGACACGTTCGATGCTGGGTCATGGATGCCTGTCCCTGTAAGTCTGTGCCACTTTGGGTTTACGACTAGTCATGTCAGCCCGGGCTCCTTATCATATGGATGCTAGCGACACTATCATATACGTGAGCCAAAAGGCGCAAACGGTCCCGGGCAAAGGTAAGGCGACACCCGTGGGGATACCGTGCGTGAGGCCGCAAAGTGATATGAGGTGCTACAGGCTAGATCGATGTGACATCGAGTCGGGGTCCTGACAAGAACCAAGCACATCAAGAGACGCTTCAATTCCATCCGGGATCTAGTCCAGGTGGGAAACATAGAGATTTGCAAGATACATACGAATCTGAATGTAGCAGACCCGTTGACTAAGCCTCTTCCACGAGCAAAACATGATCAGCACCAAGGCTCCATGGGAGTTAGAATCATTACTGTGTAATCTAGATTATTGACTCTAGTGCAAGTGGGAGACTGAAGGAAATATGCCCTAGAGGCAATAATAAAGTTATTATTTATTTCCTTATATCATGATAAATGTTTATTATTCATGCTAGAATTGTATTAACCGGAAACATAACACATGTGTGAATACATAGACAAACAGAGTGTCACTAGTATGCCTCTACTTGACTAGCTCGTTGATCGAAGATGGTTATGTTTCCTAACCATAGACATGTGTTGTCATTTGATTAACAGGATCACATCATTAGGAGAATGATGTGATTGACATGACCCATTCCATTAGCTTAGCACCCGATCGTTTAGTATGTTGCTATTGCTTTCTTCATGACTTATACATGTTCCTATGACTATGAGATTATGCAACTCCCATTTATCGGAGGAACACTTTGTGTGCTACCAAACGTCACAATGTAACTGGGTGATTATAAAGGTGCTCTACAGGTGTCTCCAAAGGTATATGTTGGGTTGGCGTATTTTGAGATTAGGATTTGTCACTCCGATTATCGGAGAGGTATCTCTGGGACCTCTTGGTAATGCACATCACTTAAGCCTTGCAAGAAATGCAACTAATGAGTTAGTTGCAAGATGATGTATTGCAAAACGAGTAATGAGACTTGCTAATAACGAGATTGAACTAGGTACTGAGATACCGACGATCGAATCTCGGGCAAGTAACATACCGATGACAAAGGGAACAACGTATGTTGTTATGTGGTCTGACCGATAAAGATCTTCGTAGAATATGTAGGAGCCAATATGAGCATCCAGGTTCCGCTATTGGTTATTGACCGGAGACGTGTCTCGGTCATGTCTACATTGTTCTCGAACCTGTGGGGTCCACATGCTTAAGGTTTCGATGACAGTTATATTATGAGTTTATGAGTTTTGATGTACCGAAGGTTGTTCGGAGTCTCGGATATGATCACGGACATGACGAGGAGTCTCGAAATGGTCGAGACATAAAGATTGATATATTGGACGGCTATATTCGGACACCGGAAGTGTTTCGAGTGATTTCGGAGAAAACCGAAGTGCTGGAAGGGTTACCGAAACCCCCCGGGGAAGTATTGGGCCTTAGTGGGCCTAAGGGGAGAGAGAGGGCAGCAGCCCAGGAGGTGGCGCGCCCCCTCCCATGAGGAGTCCAAATTGGACTAGGGGAGGGGGGCGCGGCCCCTCTTTCCCTCTCCCTCTCTTTCCTTCCCTCTTCTCTCTTCCTAGTTGGACTAGGAAAGGGGAGTCCTACTCCTACTAGGAGGAGGACTCCCCCCTCCTTGGCGCGCCCCAAGGGCCGGCCGGCCTCCCTCCTTGCTTCTTTATATACAGGGGCAGGGGGGCACCTCTAGACACAACAATTGATCCTTGAGATCTCTTAGCCATGTGCGGTGCCCCCCTCCACCATAATCATCGATAATATTGTAGCGGTGCTTAGGCGAAGCCTGCGACGGTAGAACATCAAGATCGTCACCACGCCGTCGTGCTGACGGAACTCTTCCCCGACATTATGCTGGATCGGAGTGCGGGGATCGTCATCGAGCTGAACGTGTGCAAGAACTCGAAGGTGCCGTAGTTTCGGTGCTTGATCGGTCGGGCCGTGAAGACGTACGACTACATCAACCACGTTGTTATTACGCTTCTGCTTTGGGTCTACGAGGGTACGTGGACAACACTCTCCCCTCTCGTTGCTATACATCACCATGATCTTGCGTGTGCGTAGGAATTTTTTTGAAATTACTACGTTCCCCAACACGAATCACTAGCATACATTTTCCTGTTTTACGTTACTTTGCATTATTTGCTAGTCGTTGTTTAATTGGACGCGGAAACTGTGGAAACCTTAGTATCCCTAATATAATTATTCTACTCCAAGGTTTATACAGTGATAACACTTTTAGTATAAAGTTTACCATTCTGTTTGGGAACCGCCTATAATGTGTGTAGCATGGAAGATATTGCCATCTCTCGGTTGTTATGTTGAGAATGAAAGTATACTTCTCAAAATACTATTTATCTCTATTGCAAAACCGAGCTCTGGCACCTCCACAAATCCCTGCTTCCCTCTGCGAAGGGCCTATCCATTTACTTTTATGTTGAGTCATCACCCTCTTATTAAAAAGCACTAGCTGGAGAGCACAGCTGTCATTTGCATTCATCACTATTAATCTATGTTGGGTGTGACTATGATTGGATCTCTTTTACCATGAATTACAATGTGTAGTCAGTCCTTGATCTTTAAAGGTGCTCTGCATTTATGTTTTGCGGTCTCAGAAAGGGCTAGCGAGATACCATCTTGTTATATCATATTATGATTGTTTTGAGAAAGTGTTGTCATCCAAGATTTATTATTATGACTTGCTAGTTGATTATGCTATTGATATGAGTAATTATGAGACCTGAGAATTATTGCAAATGTGGTTAGTTATGATCTATGCTAAAAAGTTGAATGCTGGCTTGACATGGTTACAACAACAAGAGCAAACAGAGTTTGTAAAAGTTTTTCTTTCTTTCTTTCAGTTTGTCAACTGAATTGCTTGAGGACAAGCAAGGGTTTAAGCTTGGGGGAGTTGATACGTCTCCGTCGTATCTACTTTTCCAAACACTTTTGCCCTTGTTTTGGACTCTAACTTGTATGATTTGAATGGAACTAACCCCGACTAACGCTGTTTTCAGCAGAATTGCCATGGTGTTGTTTTATGTGCAGAAAACAAATATTCTCGGAATGACCTGACACTTCCCGGAACATCTTAGAAAAAACAATAAAAAATCCTCGCCAAAGATGAAGACCAGGGGGCCCACACCCTTCTCACGAGGGTGGGGGGCGCCCCCCCTAGGGCGCGCCCCCTACCTCGTGGCCCCCCTGGAAACCCTCCGACGCCAACACCAACTCTATATATTTTCTTTTGGAGAGAAAAAAAATCAGAGAGAAGAAATCATCGCGTTTTACGATATGGAGCCGCTGCCAAGCCCTAAAACCTCTCGGGAGGGCTGATCTGGAGTCCGTTCGGAGCTCCGCAGAGGGGGATTCGTCGCCGTCGTCATCATCAACCATCCTCCATCACCAATTTCATGATGCTCACCGCCATGCGTGAGTAATTCCATCATAGGCTTGCTGGACGGTGATGGGTTGGATGAGATTTGTCATGTAATCGAGTTAGTTTTGTTAGGGTTTGATCCCTAGTATCCATTATGTTCTGAGATTGATGTTGCTATGACTTTTCTATGCTTAATGCTTGTCACTAGGGCCCGAGTGCCATGATTTCAGATCTGAACCTATTATGTTTTCATGAATATATGTGAGTTCTTGATCCTATCTTGCAAGTCTATAGTCACCTACTATGTGTTATGATCCGGCAACCCTGAAATGACAATAATCGGGACCACTCCCGGTGATGACCATAGTTTGAGGAGTTCATGTATTCACTATGTGCTAATGCTTTGTTTCGGTTCTCTATTAAAAGGAGGCCTTAATATCCCTTAGTTTCCAATAGGACCCCACTGCCACGGTAGGGTAGGACAAAAGATGTCATGCAAGTTCTTTTCCATAAGCACGTATGACTATATACGGAATACATGCCTACATTACATTGATGAATTGGAGCTAGTTCTGTGTCACCCTAGGTTATGACTGATACATGTTTATCCATCACTAATCCGGTATAATTATCACATCTGGCATAATTATCCATCACTAATCCGGTGCCTACGAGTTTTCCATATACTGGTTTACGCTTATTTACTTTCCCGCTGCTACTGTTACAATCACTACAAAATACCAAAAACATTACTTTTGTTGTCTTTACTTTTGTTACCGTTACCACCACTATCATATTACTTTGCTACTAAACACTTTGCTGTAGATACTAAGTTTCCAGGTGTGGTTGAATTGACAACTCAGCTGCTAATACTTGAGAATATTCTTTGGCTCCCCTTGTGTCGAATCAATAAATTTGGGTTGAATACTCTACCCTCGAAAGCTGTTGCGATCCCCTATACTTGTGGGTTATCATTGCCGTGCAGATCAGCTATGCCGTTGGAGTTGATGGACTCACTTTATCTTCCAATCCTTCCGCTGTTATCGTATTAGATGGCCTTAAGCCATATTTATTATAATAAGTTCTCTTTTCAGACATTGGATGTAATAAGTGTGTGATTGCTACTCTGTTATAAATCCTCGAGTATTGTGTGTGTCAGCATTACCGATCCAGGGATGACACTGAAGTACAGAGACTTGACCATTTTAGGTCGGGTCGCTACAATTATCCGCAAGTTAGAAGACCTCCTACGCTCGATGTGCGACTATCCATCATCAACAACTCCACCTTCTTCACCAACAAAGAAGAATTGAGTATCTGGCATGGGCACTCCCCTTGGCAACTGCCAAGCTTGGGGGAGTGCCCCGGTATCATATCACCATCACTTCTATCTTTACCGTTTTTCTTAGTTCGATCCTTTTGATAATATCTTGATCTAGTAGAATAAAAGCTTTTTAGTATGATGTAGTTGTGAGTTTTTCTTTATGATCCTTCTATGTAATTGAGTCCGTGAGCTATATATAATAAAGATTAGTGTTGAGTCAAGGGCTTGATTGTTTTGCCATGATCTTGAGTAAATAAAAGAGAAAGAGAAAGAAATAAAAGAGATCATATGGATCTTATGGAGAGTATTGAGCTCACATAGAAAAACTATGATGAATAAAAGCTGTTGAGAGTTGACAAACATAGTTTTGGTCATCATTGCAATTAATAGGAAGTAATAAAGAAAGATAGGTCTTCACATATAAATATACTATCTTGGACATCTTTTATTATTGTGAGCACTCATTAAAATATGACATGCTAAAGAGTTGATGTTGGACAAGGAATACAACGTAATGGGTTATGTTTTCTTACATGTGAGATAAATTATATTGTCATGGATCATCCAACATGATTGAGCTTGCCTTTCCCCCTCATGCTAGCCAAATTCTGTGCACCAAGTAGAGATACTACTTGTGCTGCCAAACACCCTTAAACCAGTTTTGCCATGAGAGTCCACCATACCTACCTATGGATTGAGTAAGATCCTCCAACTAAGTTGTCATCGGTGCAAGCAATAAAAATAGCTCTCTAAATATGTATGACTTATTAGTGTGGGTGAAAATAAGCTTTATACGATCGTGTGATATGGAAGAAATAAAAGCGACGGACTGCACAATAAAGGTCCATATCACAAGTGGAAATATAAAGTGATGTTCTTTCGCATGAAGATTTTGTGCATCCAACCATAAAAGTGCATGACAACCTCTGCTTCCCTCTGCTAAGGGCCTATCTTTTACTTTTATCTCCTACCTTACATAAGAGTCATGGTGATCTTCACCCTTCCTTTTTAAATTTTATCTTTTGGCAAGCACAACATGTTGGAAAGATCCTAGTATATATGGCTAATTGGATGTGAGTTTCCATGAACTATTATTGTTGACATTACCCTTGAGGTAAAATGTTGGGAGGCAAAACTATAAGCCCCTATCTTTCTCTTTGTCTGATTAAAACTCCATACCCATAAGTATTGCGTGAGTGTTAGCAATTGTGAAAGACTATATGATAGTTGAATATGTGGACTTGCTGAAAAGCTCTTATATTGACTCTTTCCTATGTTATGAGAAATTGCAATTGCTCCAATGACTGAGATTATAGTTTGTTAGTTTTCAATGAGTTTATGATTCATACTTGAAATTGTGATTTAATTTTTACTCTAGCATAAGAGATCATATGACAAGAATTATACAAGTTGTTGTTCTAAGAATGATCATGATGCCCTCATGTCCGTATTTTATTTTTATCGACACCTCTATCTCTAAACATGTGGACATATTTTTCGATTTCGGCTTTCGCTTGAGGACAAGAGAGGTCTAAGCTTGGGGGAGTTGATACGTCCATTTTGCATCATGATTTTATATCGATATTTATTGCATTATGGGCTGTTATTACACATTATGTCACAATACTTATGCCAATCCTCTCTTATTTTACAAGGTTTACGTAAAGAGGGAGAATGCTGGCAGCTGGGATTCTGGGCTGGAAAAGGAGCAAATATTAGAGACCTATTCTGCACAGCTCCAAAAGTCCTGAAACTTCACGGAAGTCATTTTCAGAATATATAAAAAATAATGAGCGCAAGAAGTTCACCAGGGCGCTCCCCCTGCCTCGTGGGCCCCCTGGTGGCCCTTCGATGCCCATCTTCTACTATATGGAGTCTTTCAGTGTGGAAAAAATCATAAGCCATCTTTCCGGACGAGACTCCGCCGCCACGAGGCGGAACCTTGGCGGAACCAATCTAGGGCTCTGGCGGAGCTGTTCTACCGGGGAAACTTCCCTCCGGGAGGGGGAAATCATCGCCATCGTCATCACCAACGCTCCTCTCATCGGGAGAGGGTAATCTCCATCAACATCTTCACCAGCACCATCTCATCTCAAAACCCTAGTTCATCTCTTGTATCCAATTCTTGTCTCTAAGTCCGGGATTGGTACTTGTGGGTTTCTAGTAGTGTTAATTACTCCTTGTAGTTGATGCTAGTTGGTTTATTTGGTGGAAGATCATATGTTCAGATCCTTTATGCATATTAATACCCCTCTGATTATGAACATGAATATGCTTTGTGAGTAGTTACGTTTGTTCCTGAGGACATGGGAGAAGTCTTGCTATCAGTAGTCATGTGAATTTGGTATTCGTCCGATATTTTGATGAGATGTATGCTGTCTCTCCTCTAGTGGTGTTATGTGAACATCGACTACATGACACTTCATCATTATTTGGGCCTAGAGGAAGGCATTGTGAAGTAATAATTATATGATGGGTTGCTAGAGTGACAGAAGCTTAGACCCTAGTTTATGTGTTGCTTCGTAAGGGGCTGATTTGGATCCATATGTTTCATGCTATGGTTAGGTTTACCTTAATACTTTTGTTGTAGTTGCGGATGCTTGTAATAGAGGTTAATCATAAGTGGGATGCTTGCCCAAGTAAGGACAGTACCCAAGCACCGGTCCACCCACATACCAAATTATCAAAGTACCGAACGCGAATCATATGAATGTGATGAAAACTAGCTTGACGATAATTCCCATGTGTCCTCGGGAGCGCTTTTCTCTATATAAGAGTTTGTCCAGGCTTGTCCTTTGCTACAAAAGGATTGGGCCACCTTGCTACACTTTATTTACTTTTGTTACTTGTTACTCGTTACAAATTATCCTATCACAAAACTATCTGTTACCTATTATTTTAGTGCTTGCAGAGAATACCTTGCTGAAAACCGCTTATCATTTCCTTCTGCTCCTTGTTGGTTCGACACTCTTACTTATAGAAAGGACTATGATAGATCCCCTATAATTGTGGGTTATCAGCAGCCCGGACCGAAATTACATGACAGCAGCCCGAACCGTTCTTACTTATCGAAAGGACTATGAGAGATCCCGTACCGACGTGCTTTGCATGCAGGTGGATGGTAGTGGTCAGTTCCTCCAATTTTAGTTGATTCAGACTCAATGAACAGGGTTCTTTCTGAAGATCAAAAAGCAATCACTATATCACGTTGTGGTTTTTATGCCGTAGGTAAGAACTGTTCTTGCTAGAAGCCCGTAGCAGCGACATAAAACTTGCAACAACAAAGTAGAGGACATCTAACTTGTTTTTGCAGGGCATGTTGTGATGTGATATGGTCAAGACGTGATTATATAAATTGTTGTATGAGATGGTCATCTTTTGTAACACGGTTATCGGCAACTGGCAGGAGCCATATGGTTCTCGCTTTATTGTATGAAATGCAATCGCCATGTAATTGCTTTACTTTATCACTAAGAGGTAGCGACATCGTAGAAGCAATAGTTGGCGAGATGACAATGATGCTACGATGGAGATCAAGGTGTCACACCGGTGACGATGGTGATCATGACGGTGCTTTGGAGATGGGAGATCAAAGGCACAAGATGATGATGGCCATATGATATCACTTATATTGATTGCATGTGATGTTTATCCTTTATGCATCTTATTTTGCTTAGTACGATGGTATCACTATAAGATGATCTCTCACTAAATTTCAAGGTATAAGTGTTCTCCCTAAGTATGCACCGTTGCTACATTTCATTGTGCTGAGACACCACGTGATGATCGGGTGCGATAAGCTCTATGTTCACATACAATGGGTGCAAGCCAGTTTTGCACAAGCAGAATACTTGGGTTAAACTTGACGAGCCTCGCATATGCAGATATGGCCTCGGAACACTGAGACCGAAAGGTCGAGCGTGAATCATATAGTAGATATGATCAACATAATGATGTTCACCATTGAAAACTACTCCATCTCACATGATGATCGGACATGGTTTAGTTGATATGGATCACGTGATCACTTAGATGATTAGAGGGATGTCTATCTAAGTGGGAGTTCTTAAGTAATATGATTAATTGAACTTTAATTTATCATGACCTTAGTACCTGATAGTATTTTTGCATGTTTATGTCGTTGTAGATTAATGGCCCGTGTCATTGTTCCGTTGAATTTTAATGCGT
Source organism: Triticum dicoccoides (assembly GCF_002162155.2). Lineage (NCBI taxonomy): Eukaryota > Viridiplantae > Streptophyta > Magnoliopsida > Poales > Poaceae > Triticum > Triticum dicoccoides. The sequence continues at coordinate 119,888,137 of NC_041382.1, forward strand.
TCCTAGAGAAAGCTAAGTTGAAAACATGATGGTAGCAACTACACGGACTGGGTCTGTAACTTGAGGATTATCCTCATTGCTGCATAGAACAATTACGTCCTGGAAGCACCTCTAGGTGCCAAACCCGTTGTAGTAGAAACTCCAGATGTTACGAACACCTGGCAGAGAAAAGCTTATGACTACTCGATAGTTCAGTGCACCATGCTTTACGGCTTAGAACCGGGACTTCAACGACGTTTTGAACGTCATGGAGCATATGAGATGTTCCAGGAGTTGAAGTTAATATTTGAAGCAAATGCCCGGATTGAGAGATATGAAGTCTCCAATAAGTTCTACGGCTGCAAAATGGAGGAGAATAGTTCTGTCAGTGAACACATACTCAGAATGTCTGGGTACCACAATCACTTGACTCAGCTGGGAGTTAATCTTCCGGTTGATAGTGTCATTGACAGAGTTCTTCAATCACTGCCATCAAGCTACAAAAGCTTCATGATGAACTATAATATGCAAGGGATGGATAAGCCAATTCTCGAGCTCTTCGCGATGCTAAAGGCTGCGGAGGTAGAAATCAAGAAGGAGCATCGAGTGTTGATGGTCAACAAGACCACGAGTTTCAAGAAGAAGGGCACAGGGAAGAAGGGGAACTTCAAGAAGAACGACAAGCAAGTTGCTGCTCAAGTGAAGAAGCCCAAGTCTGGACCTAAGCCTGAGACTGAGTGCTTTTGCTGCAAAGGGACTGGTCACTGGAAGCGGAACTGCCCCAAGTATTTGGCGGATAAGAAGGATGGCAAAGTGAAAGGTATATTTGATATACATGGTATTGATGTGTACCTTACTAATGCTCGCGGTAGCGCCTGGCTATTTGATACTGGTTCTGTTGCTAATATTTGCAACTCGAAACAGGGGCTAGTGGATTAAGCGAAGATTGGCTAAGGACGAGGTGACGATGCGCGTGGGAAATGGTTCCAAAGTCGATGTGATCGCCATCGGCACGCTACCTCTACATCTACCTTCGGGATTAGTTTTAGACCTGAATAATTGTTATTTGGTGCCAGCATTAAGCATGAACATTATATTTGGATCTTGTTTGATGCAAGACGGTTATTCATTTAAATCAGAGAATAATGGTTGTTCTATTTATATGAGTAATATCTTTTATGGTCATGCACCCTTGATGAGTGGTCTATTTTACTAAATCTTGATAGTAGTGATACACATATTCATAGTATTGAAGCCAAAAGATATAAGTTTAATAATGATAGTGCAACTTATTTGTGGCACTGACATTTAGGTCATATTGGTGTAAAGTGCATGAAGAAACTCCATGCTGATGGGCTTTTGGAATCACTTGATTATGAATCACTTGATGCTTGTGAACCATGCCTCATGGGCAAGATGACTAAGACTGTTCTCCGGAACAATGGAACAATCAACCGACTTATTGGAAATAATACATACTGATGTATGCGGTCCGATGAGTGTTGATGCTCGTGGTGGGTATCATTATTTTCTGACATTCACAGATGATTTGAGTAGATATGGGTATGTCTACTTGATGAAACATAAGTGCGAAACATTTGAAAAGTTCTAAGAGTTTTAGAGTGAAGTGGAGAATCATCGTAACAAGAAAATTAAGTTTCTAGGATATGATCATGGAGGTGAATATTTGAGTTACGAGTTTGGTCTTCATTTGAAACAATGCGGAATAGTTTCGCAACTCACGCCACCTGGAACACCTCAGCGTAATGGTGTGTACGAACGTCGTAACCGCACTTTATTAGATATGGTGCAATTTATGATGTCTCTTACTGATGTACCACTATCGTTTTGGGGTTATGCTTTCGAGATGGTTGCATTCATGTTAAATAGGGCACCATCGAAATCCGTTGAGACGACACCATATGAACTGTGGTTTGGAAAGAAACCCAAGTTGTCGTTTCTTAAAGTTTGGGGCTGCGATGCTTATGCGAAAAAGCTTCAACCTGATAAGCTCGAACCAAAATTGGATAAATGTGTCTTCATAGGACACCCAAAGGAGACTGTTGGGTACACCTTCTATCACAGATCCGAAGGCAAGATATTTGTTGCTAAGAATGGATCCTTTCTAGAGAAGGAGTTTCTCTCGAAAGAAATGAGTGTGAGGAAAGTAGAACTTGATGAGGTAACTATACCTGCTCCCTTATTGGAAAGTAGTTCATCACAGAAATCAGTTCCAGTGATTCCTACACCAATTAGTGAGGAAGCTAATGATGATGATCATGAAACTTCTGATCAAGTTACTACCGAACCTCGTAGGTCAACCAGAGTAAGATCTGCACTAGAGTGGTACGGTAATCCTATTCTGGAGGTCATGTTACTTGACCATGGAGAACCTACGAACTATGAGGAAGCGATGATGAGCCCAGGTTCCGTGAAATGGCTTGAGGCCATGAAATCTGAGATGGGATCCATGTATGAGAACAAAGTGTGGACTTTGGTTGACTTGCCCGATGATCGGCCAGCCATAGAGAATAAATGGATCTTCAAGAAGAAGACTGACGCTGACGGTAATGTTACTTTCTACAAAGCTTGACTTGTTGCGAAAGGTTTTTGACAAGATCAAGGAGTTTACTACGACGAGAACTTCTCACCCGTAGCGATGCTTAAGTCCGTCCGAATCATGTTAGCAATTGCCGCATTTTATGATTATGAAATTTGGCAAATGGATGTCAAAACTGCATTCCTTAATGGATATCTTAAAGAATAGTTGTATACTAGAAGGTTTTGTCGATCCAAAAGGTGCTAACAAAGTGTGTAAGCTCCAGCGATCCATTTATGGACTGGTACAAGAATCTCAGAGTTGGAATATATGCTTTGATAGTGTGATCAAAGCATATGGTTTTATACAGACTTTTGGAGAAGCCTGTATTTACAAGAAAGTGAGTGGGAGCTCTGTAGCATTTCTAATATTATATGTGGATGACATATTGTTGATTGGAAATGATACTGACTTTCTGAATAGCATAAAAGGATACTTGAATAGGAATTTTTCAATGAAAGACCTCGGTGAAGCTGCTTATATATTGGGCATCAAGATCTATAGAGATATGTCAAGACGCTTAATTGGACTTTCACAAAGCACATACCTTGATAAAGTTTTGAATAAGTTCAAAATGGATCAAGCAAATAAATGGTTCTTGCCTGTGTTACAAGGTGTGACGTTGAGTCAGACTCAATGACCGACCACTGCAGAAGATAGAGAGCATACGAAAGTCATTCCCTATGCTTCAGCCATAGGTTCTATCATGTATGCAATGCTGTGTACCAGACCTGATGTGTGCCTTACTATTAGTTTAGCAAGGAGGTACCAAAGTAATCCAGGTGTGGACCACTAGATAGCGGTCAAGAATATCTTGAAATACCTGAAAAGGACTAAGGATATGTTTCTCGTTTATGGAGGTGACAAAGAGCTCGTTATAAACGATTACGTCGATGCAAGCTTTGACACTGATCCGGATGACTCTAAGTCACAAACAGGATACGTATTTTTATTGAATGGTGGAGCTGTCTGTTGGTGCGGTTCTAAGCAAAGCGTCGTGGCGGGATCTACGTGTGAAGCGGAATACATAGCTGCTTTGGAAGCAGCAAATGAAGGAGTCTGGATGAAGGAGTTCATATCTGATCTAGGTGTCATACCCGGTGCGCCGGGTCCAATGAAAATCTTTTGTGACAATACTAGTGCAATTGCCTTGGTAGAGGAATCCAAATTTCACAAGAGAACCAAGCACATCAAGAGACGCTTCAATTCCATGTGTGATCAAGTCAAGGAGTGACACATAGAGATTTGCAAGACACATACAGATCTGAATGTTGCAGACCCGTTGACTAAGCCTCTCTCACGAGCAAAACATGATCAGCACCAAGGCTCCATGGGTGTTAGAATCATTACCATGTAATCTAGATTATTGACTCTAGTATAAGTGGGAGACTAAAGGAAATATGCCCTAGAGGCAATAGTAAAGTTGTTATTTATATTTCCTTATATCAGGATAAATGTTTATTATTCATGCTAGAATTGTATTTACCAGAAACTTAGTACATGTGTGAATACATAGACAAATAGAGTGTCACTAGTATGCCTCTACTTGACTAACTCGTTAATCAAAGATGGTTAAGTTTCCAAGCCATAGACATGAGTTGTCATTTGATGTACGGGGTCACATCATTAGAGAATGATGTGATTTACTTGACCCATCCATTAGCTTAGCACTATGATCGTTTAGTTTATTGCTATTGCTTTCTCCATAACTTATATATGTTCCTATGACTATGAGATTATGCAACTCCCGAATACCGGAGGAACACTTAGTGTGCTATCAAATGTCACAACCTAACTGGCTGATTATAAAGATGCTCTGCAAGTGTCTCTGATGGTGTTTGTTGACTTGGCATAGATCGAGATTAGGATCTGTCACTCTGATTGTCGGAGAGGTATCTCTGGGCCCTCCCGGTAATGCACATCACTATAAGCCTTGCAAGCAGTGTGACTAATGAGTTAGTTGCGGGATGTTGCATTATGGAATGAGTAAAGAGACTTGCCAGTAACGAGATTGAACTAGGTATGATGATACCGATGATCGAATCTCGGGCAAGTAACATACCCATGACAAAGGGAACAAATGTATGTTGTTATTCGGTTTGACCGATGAAGATCTTCGTAGAATATGTAGGGACCAATATGAGCATCCAGGTTCCGCTATTGGTTATGGACCGGAGATGAGTCTCGGTCATGTCAACATAGTTCTCGAACCTTCGCACGCTTAACGTTCGATGATGATAGTATTATGAGTTATGTGATTTGATGTAACTAAGATAGTTCGTAGTCCCGGATGTGATCATGGACATGACGAGGAGTCTCGAAATGGTCGAGACATAAAGATTGATATATTGGAATGCTATGTTTGGACACTGGAAAGGTTTCGGATAGGTTTGGGCATTTTCCGGAGTACCGGGGGGTTACCGGAACCCCCCGCGGAGTTAATGGGCCTTAATGGGCCATGGTGGGAGAGAGGAGGAGGCGGCAAAGTGGGAGGCGTGCTCCCCCAAGCCCAATCCAAATTGGGAGGGGGGCGACCCCCCTTTCCTTCTCTCCCTCTCCCTCTTCCTTCTTCTCCTACTCCAACTAGGGAAGGGGGAAACCTACTCCTACTAGGAGTAGGAATCCACCCCTTGGGGCGTGCCATATAGAGGCCGGCCCTCCACTCCTTTATATACGGGGGAGGGGGCACCCCATAGACACACAAGTTGATCTTAGCCATGTGCGGTGCCCCCTCCACAGATTTCCACCTCGATCGTATTATCCTAGTGCTTAGGCGAAGCCCTGCGTCGGTAACTTCCTCCTTACCATCAACACGCCATCGTGCCGACGAAACTCTCCCTCGGCCTCAGCTGGATCTAGAGTTCGAGGGACATCATCGAGCTGAACGTGTGCAGATCGCGGAGGTGCCATGCATTTGGTACTTGATCGGTTGGATTGCAAAGACATTCGACTACATCAACCACGTTACTTAACGCTTCCGCTTTCGGTCTAAGAGGGTACGTGGACACACTCTCCCCTCTCGTTTCTATGCATCTCCTAGATAGATCTTGCGTGATCATAGGAATTTTTTTGAAATACTGCATTCCCCAATAGTGTCATGTAGTCAACGTTCACATAACACCACTAGAGGAAAGACAACATACATCTCATCAAAATATTGAACGAATACCAAATTCACATGACTACTTATAACAAGACTTCTCCCATGTCCTCAGGAAAAAATGTAAGTACTCAAAAATCATATACATGTTCATAATCAGAGGGGTATTAATGTGCATAAAGGATCTGAATATATAATCTTCCACCGAATAAACCAACTAGCAGCAACTACAAGGAGTAATCAACATTACTAGCTACCCACAGGTACCAATCTGAGGTTTTGAGGAAAAGATCGGATACAAGAGATGAACTAGGGTTTGAGAGGAGATGGTTATGGTGAAGATGTTGATGGAGATTGACCCCCTCCCAATGAGAGGATCGGTGGTGATGATGATGGTGCCTATTTCCCCCTCCCGGAGGGATGTTTCCCCGGCAGAATAGCTCCGCTGGAGCCCTAGATTGGTTCCGCCTCGAGACGGCGGCGCTTCGTCCCGAAAGCTTCCTTATGATTTTTTTCAGGGCAAAAGATACCTTATACCAGAAGATGGGCATCGGTGGGCTTCCAGGTGGCCCACAAGGCAGGGGGCGCGCCCTCCACCCTCGTGGATAGTGGGTGGCCCCCCTCTGGTGCTTTCTTCGCCCAATATTTTTAATATATTCCAAAACTAACTTTTGTGGAGTTTCAGGACTTTTGGAGCTGTGCAGAATAGGTCTCTAATATTTGCTCCTTTTCCAGCCCAGGATTCCAGCTGCCGACATTCTCTCTCTTCATGTAAACCATGTAAAATAAGAGAGAAAATGCATAAGTATTGTGACATAATGTGTAATAACAGCCCATAATGCAATAAATATCGATATAAAAGCATGAAGCCCATAATGCCCATAATGGACGTATCAATTCCCCCAAGCTTAGACCTCGCTTGTCCTCAAGCGGAAGCCGATATCGAAAAATATGTCCACATGTTTAGAGATAGAGGTGTCGATAAAATAAAATATGGACATGAGGGCACCATGATCATTCTTAGAATAGAAACTATAAACTCAGTCATTGTAGCAATTGCAATTTATCATAACATAGGAAAGAGTCAATATAAGAGCTTTTCAGCAAGTCCACATACTCAACTATCATTTAGTCTTTCACAATTGCTAACACTCACGCAATACTTATGGGTACAAAGTTTTAATCGGACACGGAGAAAGATAGGGGCTTATAGTTTTGCCTCCCAACCTTTTACCTCAAGGGTAACGTCGACAATAATGCTTTATTAAAACCCACATCCAATTGGATATATATATATATATATATATATATATATATATATATATATATCAAGATCTTTCCAACACATAGTGCTTGCCAAAGGATAAAGTGTAAAAAGGAAAGGAGAAGATCACCATGACTCTTGTATAAGGTATACGACAAAAATAAAAGATAGGCCCTTCGCAGAGGGAAGCAGATGTTGTCATGTGCTTTTATGGTTGCATGCACAAAATCTTAATGCAAAAGAACGTCACTTTATATTGCCACTTGTGATAGGGACATTTATTATGCAGTCCGTCGCTTTTATTTCTTCCATATCACAAGCTTGTATAAAGCTTATTTTCTCCACACTAATAGATCATACATATTTAGAGAGCAATTTTTATTGCTTGCAACAATGAAAACTTACTTGAAGGATCTTATTCAATCCATAGGTAGATATGGTGGACTCTCATGGAAAAACTGGGTTAAGGATATTTGGAAGCACAAGTAGTATCTCTACTTGGTGCAAAGAATTTGGCTAGCATGAGGGGGAAAGGCAAGCTCAACATGTTGTATGATCCATGACAATATATTTTATTTCGGATATAAGAAAACATAACCCATTACGTTGTCTTCCTTGTCCAACATCAACTTTTTAGCATGTCATATTTTAATGAGTGCTCAGAATCATACAATATGTCCAAGATAGTATATTTATATGTGAAAAGCTCTCTTTCTTTATTACTTCCTATTAATTGCAATGATGACCAAAACTATGTTTGTCAACTCTCAACAACTTTTATTCATCATACTCTTTATATGTGAAGTCATTACTCTCCATAAGATCAATATGATCTCTTTATTTCTTTTTATTCTTTATTTTTTTCTTTTATTCCCTCAAGATCATAGCAAGTTAACCAAGCCCTCGACTCAAGACTAATATTTATTATATATAGCTCACGGACTCGATTACATAGATAAGGATCAACACAAAAACTCAAAGCTAGATCATACTAAACTTTATTCTACTAGATCAAGATATAACCAAAAGGACCGAACTAAGAAAAACGGTAAAGATCTAAGTGTGATGGTGATACGATACCGGGGAACCTTCCCCAAGCTTGGCAGTTTCCAAGGGGTGTGCCCATACCCATGTATTTATGTCTCTTTCTTCGGAGGTGGTGATGATGGAGTTGTTGATGATGTAGGCTTGTCGTCCATCTTCCAAGGCATAGGATCACAATCATAGAAGAATGATCGAGTCTCCGAGATCCTCAAATCTGCAGCCAAACTCATCCTCTTGAATCTATATTCATACTCACAGTTTTGGTTTTGCAGGTCATGGATCTGGGCTTGGAGGTGCTCGATTTTCTCGTGAAGCTTTAAGATGGTCTCCCCAATGTTCTTGGCATCTAGCTTGTGGTTGTTGGTGACACTACAAAAAAAATACACTTCCGTGATGATACGTGTTTGTCACAGTAGGTCATGTTTTCTGTCATGCATGTACATCCATGACAAATTTATGACAGAATGAAGATAGTCATACATGTGCTATTGTAGAAGTGTTCCATGACATTACCAAAATTATCATCATGGAAGTGTCCACTTCCATGACGATAAATCACGTGTTATAGAAGTGCTTTCGTCAAGGGTGACCGACACGTGGCATCCACCGTAACGGGACGCCGTTAAGCTATCGGGTCTGGTTTTGGATTCGATAACCCGCTAAGAGCCACAACCAATGCCGATTTTCCACGTGTAAAATTCTCATTGGCCGACGGAACCACGCATCAACTCCGTGTTGGCACATGTGTCACTCATCCAATGGTCGAGATGGGCCTATGATATGTTGACACATGGACGGGCCCAAAAGTGGCCCATAAAGTTTAAATGGGCCAACCCAATTAAAGTCCCACAAGATTTAGCGGACCATAATGGGCCAGCCTAGCTAAAGGCCCACAAGATTTTGCAGACCATAATGGGCCAGCCCAGCTAAAGGCCAACAAGATTTAGCGGACCACAATGGGCCAGCCCAGCTAAAGGCCCACAAGATTTTGCAGACCATAATGGGTCGGCCCAGCTAAAGGCCCAACATTCTCAGTTAAGGCCCGTACGGCTAGTGTCAAATCGTCCCGTCAACAGCCTGTCCTAAACTTGTCATCATCGCGGCCCATGGTCACTTCTGGCCCATTAACAGTCCGCTAAGTATATGGGCCGAATTACGACCCGGTGTATTTCCGGCTTGTTAAAGGTCTTGCTTCATTTGGGACCAGTTACATGCCATTGAAACTTTCGGCCCATAAACGACCGTGAAGGATTTGAGTCATATTCGGCCATGTCTGACATTCGGCCTGTTAGAGGCCCACTATATATTTGGGCCACTTTCGGCCTGTTTGTGATTTTCGGCCTGTTAACGTCAGATGAAAAATCCATGGGCCATATGTTTTTATATACAGGCCAATGTATAGAAGCGCAGATCAGACGAAAAATCCTGTTGGCATAAAGTTTACAGTCATTGCAGATAAAAGCACCATCAGATGTATAGAAGCACAGATCATTTGACCTGAGTGCTAATGTTTCAGGCTGTAGAATCTGATGGAGCAGCACGATCTTCACCTTTTTCCGCCATTGCTCTTGAAAAACGAAGCGAATGTTTGATAGTCTGGTTTCAAAACCATTCATATCTTGACGACATTTGTCAACCACTATTCTTGTTTCCAAAACAACGTCCATTAGGGATTGGACTTGTGTCTGGAGCACAGATATATCACTCTGTCTAGCAGAAAGATTTTGTTCAGTAGGCGATTTGGACGAGGTTACCTTGACAACCAACCCATAATTACGCAGGAAGGTGCTTTTTGCACTGTTAGTGGAGAGATAATAATGCACTGCTGCAAGAGGTGACATTGTGCCTGTGGTAGCCTCATCACCTTCAGGTGGTTGTGGTTGTTCAATCATTTGTTCCATAGCTTGCTGAAAGTTTGAACTTGTAGATTAGTGTACCAGATAAGTTATTAATGAGACAAAAACAAAAAAAGTAGGTTACACGTTTATACATAACTTATTTTGGTGAACTACTGTAATACATTAGCATGTATTGTAGTGCCAACTACATAATAAAATCACTTTCGAAACATATGTCCATGTTGCATGCCTACTATATTGTCTATTTCCTCACATTCGTTGACATCTCAGGATAAAGAGACATGGTTTAAAGTAGGATGAACATAGTATGACATCATTCATATCATGGGCAAACAGATATAAAACAAACATGCTATTTTATTATTGTGTGCGCATGTGAACATAACAACTAGATTACATATCAAGACCAAAAGAATATCCTTCATCTCTTTTAAACCATGTAAGGTGAAATGATACGTTAAGACAACTGTGTATAAAAGTGAATAGAGTAACTGACATTGGCTACAAACCAAGTAGTTAAATGAACATATCACAGTACCAATTAGTTCAAAGGATTTGCACTTCATCTTGCTTTCGGTTCTGGTTCTTTTTGGTCCAGACATGCTTTCCTCTGTATTTGGAACAAGTCAATATAGATACGATAATATGGCATAGAAAAAGAAGGAAGTAGCAGCTATTTATAAGAGCCTCACAGTGTGCAATATAGCTACGAGATCCTGTTGTCTGTTGGAATTTCACTTCAGAACGGTTGGTCCTGTTCTTCAAATAGTTAGCCTAGAAGAAGATACACTTGTAAGGCACATACATAAATACAAGTTCAATATGTGGTCTGATCAAATACATATAGCATATTTGATACTTTGGATCATATCAGTGTTTAACAAGGGCTGTCCAGTCTTCATCTTTAATATATTCCACTGGAGATGTTTGGGCAATTTCATTGTTAGCCTTGCTTTCAAAGTGAGATTTTCTAAGGTGGTACTGATACTGTCGTAGAGCAGACTGAAAAACATGAGTGCATGCTTGTTTAGTTGCATCATCTTTCGGATCCAACTTGAACCTCATCTGTTGAAAAAAGAATGTGAGTCTTATTAGGAGGAAGCTAGAAAGTATGGGACAGAGAAAGACAATATTACTAATCGCGATGAATAACAGTACTTACGGATAAATGGTCAAGGAAGGTGTTAAACTGGGTATTGTCTTTCTCATTCCTGTACTGGATCCACGCTGGGAGGATACGTGCATGACACCTAACAGCAACGGCTGCCTCTGATACTAACTTGGCTGACTCCATAGCATCACGTGGCATTTTTAAACCTGCCTCAAAATGGATCTCCATTCTTCCTCCTTTAGATTTTGTTAATTTGTCAAGCATTATCCCTGATGTCTGTTTCCGCTTGCGCCGTGGTGCTAGTTCAATGACGAATATGGAAAGTGTTAGTGTACATCAAACTGTGAGAGTACATATAAAGGAACATGCAACTGCAACTTGACTCGGTCAGGTACCGTCTTGGTATTGATGCTCATGAGGTTCATCTGATCTTGTCATGTCCTGTTGTGTCAGCAGTGCTTCCGAAGTAGTGTTAGGTGTGAAGGCATCTTGGGAACTGGCTAGTTCCGGAGCAAACGAACGACTAACTCATTGAGATGCTAGTACAGTTGAAGCGGATGCTGCAGCTGGTGGAGCGGGTGATACTGCGTTTGTAGATTTAGCCGGTAGACATGGACCTTCTACTGCACTATTAGTACCAGCAGAATCTGGACGGCAGATCCTTTTCCGTTTCACCCGACGAGTAACACCACTCCCTACTATATTATTTTCCTTGCTCTTTTTTAACTTTGCCATGTCAAGCCGTACCCACAACACAAAAGAATAAAATCGCTCTTCAAAACTCATTGATGCATGATACAGACAAGCAATACGTTGATGTAAGACAACCGTATGAGGATGGAATATGTAAGAAAAACAGGACGGCATGACATATTCACAGCTAAGATGTGTAAACTAAGCAGAAGGATTTTCAAGAAAATAGAAGCAATGCAAGCTAGACACCATATGAAAGATGCAACCAATAGTACTCTGCCAAGTTAAAAGTGTCTTGTCATAAGTGGCAATTCGAAAAACTAGAAGCAGTACAACGTAGAAATCAATGCAAGATGCAACCACTATTAAACTACCATGTTAAAAGCGTCCACTCATGAGTGACTGATGCGGGATACACAATAGCAGTACTTTGATGTAAGAACATGGTATGATAGATAGATGCAGTGTATTCTAGGCACGGAACGCCATGTCATATGCACATGTATAACGTATAAACTCAGCAGGTGCAATTTAATCAAAATAGAAGAAATACAAGCTAGACAACATGTGCAACATGAAACCAATTATCACATTGTCAACTTAGAGCAAGCACCTAAGATGGTGGAGTACGGGAGATGAACTCATCATGTAGACTTGGGACTTTAACTTCATTAGCAGTAGCAGTGGCAAATCTAGAGAGTCTCTGTTTGCATCGGTGCGGAGGACCACCAACATCCCCTAACTTACTCTTTCCTTCCTATTTTCTGATATTGCCTTATGAAGTCAAAACCACAAGAAGATGAATAAAATTAACTCTGCATAACTAGTTGATGCATGATACATACGAACACTACTTTGATGTAAGGCAAGCGCAGGATAGGAGGATGGAATATATACAAAAAAGACATCGTTTCATATTCACACGTACGATAGGAGGATGGAATATGTATGAAAAAACAGTAAGCGGAAGGCATTTCAACAAAATTAGAAGAAATGAAAGCTAGGCACCATATGAACATGCAACCAATATCACTCTATCAGGTAAAAGTTGTCTCATCGTAAGTGCCATTTCAAGAAATTAGAAGCAGTACAAGCTAGAAGACAATGCAAGATGCAACCTACATCACAGTCCCAAGTTAAATGTGTCTTATGGGTAAGTGATTGTTGCAGGTATAAGTTGTAAGCTACGCAGATGCAATTCAACATAATCAGAAGCAATACAAACTAGACATCATACGGAAAACACAACCACATATAAGAGTTCCAAGTTAGAGCAAGCACCTGTGATGGTGGAGTAGGGGAGATGTGTTGGGGAACGTAGTAATTTCAAAAAAAAATTCCTACGCACACACAGGATCATGGTGATGCATAGCAATGAGAGAGGAGAGTGTTGTCTACGTACCCTCTAGACCATTAGCGGAAGCGTTTATGAACGCGGTTGATGTAGTCATACACCTTCACGATCCGTCCCAATCAAGTACCAAACGTATGGCACCTCCGCGTTCAGCACACGTTCAGCTCGATGACGTCCTCGCCTTCTCGATCCAGCAAGAGGGGCGAAGTAGTAGATGAGTTCTGGGAGCACGACGGTGTGGTGACGGTGTTGGTGAATAACAATCTCCGCAGGGCTTTGCCTAAGCACTAAGAAAACTACGACGGAGGATAAACTAGAGGGGACGGGGTAGCCGGCACACGGCTTGGTGTTTCTTGATGTGTCTTTCGTGCTAGCCCTGCCCCTCTATTTATATGTTGAGCCCTGTGGTGAAAATTGGAGCAAAAGCCTCCTCAAAGTCGGTTTTGCCCGAAAGGCAAGAGTCCCACTCAGACTCTAGCACCAAATGCCACAATCCTTGGTGTCTGGCCCAGACGCCATGGGCCTCGACGTCTGGCCCAGGGCCAGATGCCAGGGTCTCCGGCGTTTGGCCATGTGGCCTTCGCAAAACTCCTTTTGCACCGACTTATAGCCCTGTGGGCCTGACCCCTTGGCCTAACCATATCATCCAATATATGAATCTTTACCTCCGGAACATTCCGGACCTCCTCGTCAGGTCCGTGATCTCATCCAGGACTCTGAACAAAATTCAGTTACCAACATACATAACTCATAAATACTATATGGCCAACGAATGTTAAGCATGCGGATCCTATGGGTTCGAGAACTATGTAGACATGACCGAGACACTTCTCTGGTCAATACCAATAGCGGAACCTGGATGCCCATGTAGGCTCCTACATATTCTACGAAGATCTTTATCGGTCGAACCGCATAACAACATATGTTGTTCCCTTTGTCATCGGTATGTTACTTGCCCGAGATTCGATCGTCGGTATCTTAATGCCTAGTTTAATCTCGTTACCGGCAAGTATCTTTACTCATTTTGTAATACATCATCCCACAACTAACTCATTACTTACAATTCTTGCAAGGCTTATAGTGATGTGCATTACCAATTGGGCCCAGAGATACCTCTCTGACAATCGGAGTGACAAATCCTAATCTCGAAATACGCCAACCCAACAAGTACCTGCGGAGACACCTGTACAGAACCTTTATAATCACCCAGTTATGTTGTGACGTTTGGTAGCACACAAAGTGTTCCTCCGGTAAACGGGAGTTGCATAATCTCATAGTCATAGGAACATGTATAAGTCATGAAGAAAGCAATGGCAACATACTAAACGATCAAATGCTAAGCTAACGTAATGGGTCAAGTCAATCACATCATTCTCCTAATGATGTGATCCCATTAATCAAATGACAACGCATGTCTATGGTTAGGAAACATAACCATCTTTGATCAACGAGCTAGTCAAGTAGAGGCAAACTAGTGACACTATGTTTGTCTATGCATTCACACATCTATCATGTTTCCGGTTAATACAATTCTAGCATGAATAATAAACATTTATCATGATATAAGGAAATAAATAATAACTTTACTATTGACTCTAGGGCATATTTCCTTCGGTCTCCCACTTGCACTAGAGTTAATAATCTAGTTCACATCGCCATGTGATTTAATACCAATAGTTCACATCACCATATGATTAACACCCATAGTTCACATCGTCATGTGACCAACACCCAAAGGGTTTACTAGAGTCAATAATCTAGTTCACATCGCTATGTGATTAACACCCAAAGAGTACTAAGGTGTGATCATGTTTTGCTTGTCAGAGAAGTTTAGTCTACGGGTCTGCCACATTCAGATCTGTATGTATTTTGCAAATTTCTATGTCAATGATGCTCTGCACGGAGCTACTCTAGATAATTGCTCCCACTTTCAAAATGTATCCAGATTAAGACTTTAGAGTCATCTAGATCAGTGTCAAAATTTGCATCGACGTAACCCTTTATGACGAACCTTTTGTCACCTCCATAATCGAGAAACATATCCTTATTCCACTAAGGATAATTTTGACCGCTGCCCAGTGATCTACTCCTAGATCACTATTGTACTCCCTTGCTAAACTAAGTGTAGGGTATACAATAGATCTGGTACATAGCATGGCATACTTTATAGAAACTATGGCTGAGGCATAGGGAATGAATTTCATTCTCTTTCTATCTTCTTTCGTGGTCGGGCTTTGAGTCTTAATCAATTTCACACCTTGTAACATAGGTAAGAACTCTTTCTTTGACTGTTCCATTTTGAAATACTTCAAAATCTTGTCAAGGTATGTACTCATTGAAAAAACTTTTCAAGCGTCTTGATCTATCTCTATAGATCTTGATGCTCAATATGTAAGTAGCTTCACCGAGGTCTTTATTGAAAAACTCCTTTAAAATACTCCTTTATGCTTTCTAGAAAATTCTACATTATTTCCGATCAACAATATGTCATTCACATATATATATCAGAAATGCTGTAGTGCTCCCACTCACTTTCTTGTAAATACAAGCTTCACCACAAGTCTGTCTAAAATTATACGCTTTGATCAACTCATCAAAGTATATATTCTAACTCCGAGATGCTTTCACTAGTCCATGGATGGATCGATGGAGCTTGCTCACTTTGTTAGCACCTTTAGGATTGACAAAACCTTCTGGTTGCATCATATACAACTCTTCTTTAATAAATCCGTTAAGGAATGTAGTTTTGATATCCATTTGCCAGATTTCATAGAATGCGGCAACTGCTAACATGATTCGAACAGACTTTTAAGCATCGATACGAGTGAGAAATTCTCATCGTGGTCAACACCTTGAACTTGTCGAAAACATTTTTGCGACAATTCGAGCTTTGTAGATAGTAACACTACTATTAG
Organism: Triticum dicoccoides; assembly: GCF_002162155.2. NCBI lineage: Eukaryota > Viridiplantae > Streptophyta > Magnoliopsida > Poales > Poaceae > Triticum > Triticum dicoccoides. The sequence continues at coordinate 119,904,055 of NC_041382.1, forward strand.
TGTCCGTCTTGCTCTTGAAGATCCATTTATTCTTAATGACTCACCGATCATCGGGCAAGTCAATCAAAGTCCATACTTTGTTCTCATACATGGATCCAATCTCAGATTTCATGGCCTCAAGCCATTTCGCGGAATCTGGGCTCATCATCGCTTCTTCATAGTTCGTAGGTTCGTCATGGTCAATTAACATGACCTCCAGAACCGGATTACCATACCACTCTGGTGTGGATCTCACTCTGGTTGACCTATGAGGTTCTGTAGTAACTTGATCTGAAGTTTCATTATCATCATCATTAACTTCCTCACTAATTTGTGTAGGTATCACTAGAACAGATTTATGTGATGAACTACTTTCCAATAAGGGAGCAGGTACAGTTACCTCATCAAGTTCTACTTTCCTCCCACTCACTTCTTTTGAGAGAAACTCCTTCTCTAGAAAGGATCCATTCTTAGCAACGAATATCTTGCCTTCCGATTTGTGATAGAAGGTGTACCCAACTGTCTCCTTTGGGTATCCTATGAAGACACATTTCTCCGATTTGGGTTTGAGCTTATCAGGATGAAACTTTTTCTTATAAGCATCGCAACCCCAAACTTTAAGAAACGACAACTTTGGTTTCTTGCCAAACCATAGTTCATACGATGTCGTCTCAATGGATTTAGATGGTGCCCTTTTTAATGTGAATGCTGCTGTCTCTAATGCATAACCCCAAAACTATAGTGGTAAATCGATAAGAAACATCATAGATTGCACTATATCCAATAAAGTACGGTTATGACGTTCGGACACACCATTATACTGTGGTGTTCTAGGTGGCACAAATTTGTGAAACTTATTCCATGTTGTTTTAATTGAAGACCAAACTTGTAACTCAAATATTTGTCTCCACGATCAGATCATAGAAACTTTATTTTCTTTTCACGATGATTTTCCACTTCACTCTGAAATTCTTTGAACTTTTCAAATGTTTCAGACTTATGTTTCATCAAGTAGATATACCCATATCTGCTCAAATCATCTGTGAAGGTTAGAAAATAACGATACCCGCCGCGAGCCTCAACACTCATCGGATCGCATACATTAGTATGTATTATTTCCAATAAGTCAGTTTCTCGTTCCATTGTTCCGGAGAACGGAGTCTTAGTCATCTTGCCCATGAGGCATGGTTCACAAGCATCAAGTGATTCATAATGAAGTGATTCCAAAAGCCCATCAGCATGGAGTTTCTTCATGTGCTTTACACCAATATGACCTAAATGGCAGTGCCACAAATAAGTTGCACTATCATTATTAACATTGCATCTTTTGGTTTCAATATTATGAATATGTGTATCACTACGGTCGAGATCCAACAAACCATTTTCATTGGGTGTGTAATCATATAAGGTTTTATTCATGTAAACAGAACAACAATTATTCTCTAAGTTAAATGAATAACTGTATTGCAATAAACATGATCAAATCATATTCATGCTCAACGCAAACACTAAATAACACTTATTTATTTTCAACACTAATCCTGAAAGTATAGGGAGTGTGCGATGATGATCATATCAATCTTGGAACTACTTCCAACACACATCATCACCTCGCCTTTAACTAGTTTCTGTTCATTCTGCCACTTCCGTTGAGTTACTAATCTTAGCAACTGAACTAGTATCAAATACTGAGGGGTTTCTATAAACACTAGTAAGGTACACATCAATAACATGTATATCAAATATACCTTTGTTCACTTTGCCATCCTTCTTATCCGCCAAATACTTGGGGCAGTTCCACTTCGAGTGACCAGTCCCTTTGCAGTAGAAGAACTTAGTCTCAGGCTTAGGTCCAGACTTGGGCTTCTTCACTTGAGCAGCAACTTGCTTGCCATTCTTCTTGAAGTTCCCCTTCTTCCCTTTGCCCTTTTCCTTGAAACTAGTGGTCTTGTCAACCATCAACAGTTCATCCTCTTTCTTGATTTCTACCTTCATCGATTTCATCATCATGAAAAGCTCGAGAATCGTTTTCGTCATCCCTTGCATACTATAGTTCATCACGAAGTTCTACTAACTTGGTGATGGTGACTAGAGAATTCTGTCAATCACTATCTTATCTGGAAGATTAACTCCCACTTGATTCAAGCGATTGTAGTACTCAGACAATCTGAGCACATGCTCACTGCTTGAGCTATTCTCCTCCATCTTTTAGCTATAGAACTTGTTGGAGACTTCATATCTCTCAACTCGGGTATTTGCTTGAAATATTAACTTCAACTCCTGGAACATCTCATATGGTCCATGACATTCAAAACGGCTTTGAAGTCCTAATTCTAAGAAGTTAAGCATGGTGCACAAAACTATCAAGTAGTCATCATATCGAGCTTGCCAAACGTTCATAACATCTGCATTTGCTCCTGTAATAGGTTTGTCACCTAGCGGTGCATCAAGGACATAATTCTTCTGTGCAACAATGAGGATAAACCTCAGATCACGGACCCAGTCCCCATCATTGCTACTAACATCTTTCAACTTAGTTTTCTCTAGGAACATATCAAAAATAAAACAGGGCAGCTAAACGCGAGCTATTGATCTACAACATAGATATGCTAATACTACCAGGACTAAGTTCATGATAAATTAAAGTTCAATTAATCATATTACTTAAGAACTCCCACTTAGATAGACATCCCTCTAATCATCTAAGTGATCACGTGATCCATATCAACTAAACCATGTCCGATCATCACGTGAGACGGAGTAGTTTTCAATGGTGAACATCACTATGTTGATCATATCTACTATATGATTCATGCTCGACCTTTCGGTCTCAGTGTTCCGAGGCCATATCTGCATATGCTAGGCTCGTCAAGTTTAACCTGAGTATTCTGTGTGTGCAACTATTTTGCACCCATTGTATTTGAACGTAGAGCCTATCACACCCGATCATCACGTGGTGTCTCAGCACGAAGAACTTTCGCAACGGTGCATACTTAGGGGGAACACTTTTATCTTGAAATTTAGTGAGAGATCATCTTATAATGCTACCGCCAAACAAAGCGAGATAAGATGCATAAAAGATAAACATCACATGCAATCAATATAAGTGATATGATATGGCCATCATCTTGTGCTTGTGATCCCCATCTTCGAAGCACCATCATGAACACCATCGTCACCGGCGCGACATCTTGATATCCATCGTAGCATCATTGTCGTCTCGCCAACTTATGCTTCTACGACTATCGCTACCGCTTAGTGATAAAGTAAAGCATTACAGGGCGATTGCATTGCATACAATAAAGCGACAGCCATGCGGCTCCTTCCAGTTGCCGATAACTCGGTTACAAAACATGATCATCTCATACAATAAAATATAGCATCATGTCTTGACCATATCACATCACAACATGCCCTACAAAAACAAGTTAGACGTCCTCTAGTTTGTTGTTGCAAGTTTTACGTGGCTACTATGGGCGGAGCAAGAACCGTTCTTACCTAAGCATCAAAACCACAACGATAGTTCATCAAGTTAGTGTTGTTTTAACCTTCTCAAGGACCGGGCGTAGCCACACTCGGTTCAACTAAAGTTGGAGAAACTGACACCCGCCAGCCACCTACGTGCGAAGCACGTCGGTAGAACCAGTCTCGCGTTAGCGTACGTGTAATGTCGGTCCGGGCCGCTTCATCCAACAATACCGCCGAACCAAAGTATGACATGCTGGTAAGCAGTATGACTTGTATCGCCCACAACTCACTTGTGTTCTACTCGTGCATATAGCATCTATGCATAAAACCAGGCTCAGATGCCACTGTTGGGGAACATAGTAATTTCAAAAAAATTCATACGCACACGCAGGATCATGGTGATGCATAGCAACGAGAGGGGAGAGTGTTGTCTACATACCCTCGTAGACCGTAAGCGAAAGTATTTATCAATGTGGTTGATGTAGTCGTACAACTTCATGATCCGTCCCGATCAAGTACCGAACGTACGGCACCTCCGCGTTCAGCACACGTTCAGCTCGATGACGTCCTCGCCTTCTCGATCCAGCAAGAGGGGCGAAGTAGTAGATGAGTTCTGGCAGCACGACGGCGTGGTCATGGTGTTGGTGAATAACAATCTCCGCAGGGCTTTGCCTAAGCACTACAAAAACAATGACGGAGGACAAACTATAGGGGACGGGGTAGCCGGCACACGGCTTGGTGTTTCTTGATGTGTCTTTGGTGCTAGCCCTGCCCCTCTATTTATATGTTGAGCCCTGGGGTCGATCCTTGGAGCAAAAGCCTCCTCAAAGTCGGTTTTGCCCGAAAGGCAAGAGTCCCACTCGGACTCCAGGACCAAACGCCACAATCCTTGGCGTCTGGCCCAGGGCCAGACGCCAGGGTCTCCAGCGTTTGGCCCTGTGGCCTCCGCAAAACTCCTTTTGCACCGACTTATAGCTCCGTGGGCTGGCCCCTTGGCCTAACCATATCATCCAATATATGAATCTTTACCTCCGAAACATTCCGGAGCTCCTCGTCATGTCCGTGATCTCATCCGGGACTCCAAACAAAATTCGGTTACCAACATACATAACTCATAAATACTATATCATCAATGAATGTTAAGCGTGCGGATATTACGGGTTCGAGAACTATGTAGACATGACCGAGACACTTCTCTGGTCAATAACCAATAGTGGAACTTGGATGCCCATATTGGCTCCTACATATTCTACGAAGATCTTAATCGGTCGAACCACATAACAACATATGTTGTTCCCTTTATCATCGGTATGTTACTTGCCCGAGATTCGATCGTCGGTATCTTAATACCTAGTTTAATCTCGTTACCGACAAGTCTCTTTACTTGTTCTGTAATACATCATCCCGCAACTAACTCATTAGTTACAATGCTTGCAAGGCTTATAGTGATGTGCATTACCGAGTGGGCCCAGAGATACCTCTCCGACAATTGGAGTGACAAATCCTAATCTCGAAATACGCCAACCCAACAAGTACCTCCGGAGACACCTGTAGAGCACCTTTATAATCACCCAGTTATGTTGTGACGTTTGGTAGCACACAAAGTGTTCCTCCGGTAAACGGGAGTTGCATAATCTCATAGTCATAGGAACATGTATAAGTCATGAAGAAAGCAATAGCAACATACTAAACGATCAAATGCTAAGCTAACCGAATGGGTCAAGTCAATCACATCATTCTCCTAATAATGTGATCCCGTTAATCAAATGTCAACTCATGTCTATGGTTAGGAAACATAACCATCTTTGATCAACGAGCTAGTCAAGTAGAGGCATACTAGTGGCACTATGTTTGTCAATGTATTCACACATGTATCATGTTTCCGGTTAATACAATTCTAGCATGAATAATAAACATTTATCATGATATAAGGAAATAAATAATAACTTTACTATTGCCTCTAGGGCATATTTCCTTCAAGATGTGCTCATCATGTACACGTATATTCTAGAAACAGGAACACGTGTCATATTCACAGGCATTATGCGTAAAGTAAGCAGATGCAATTCAACAAAGTTAGAAGCAATACAAGCTAGACATCATACGCAACATGCAACCACATATAATAGTGCCAGGTTAGAGCAAGCACCTGTGATGATGGAGTAGGGGAGATGTGCTCATCATCTACACAGCTACGTTGACTGTACAGCCTTGTGTTGTCTTGCGAATCTTGTTGGGAGGATGGCGGAGTAGAATCTGTAGAGACCCCATGTTTGAGTTGCTCCGAAGGACCACCATCATCCACTGCCGGACTAATTTCCTTCAGCTATAATGATTTTGCATTGTGAAGTCAAACCGATAAGAAAAAGGAATAAAATTCGCTCTTCAGAACTCATTCATGCATGATACTGATGAACACTACTCGGATGAAAGGCAAACACATGATGCAAGGATGGAATATGTATAAAAACAGGATGGCATGACATATTCAGACCTATGATGTGGTAACTAAGCAGAAGGCATTTCAACAAATTAGAAGCACTGCATGCTAGACACCATATAAAAGATGCAACCAATATCACTCTGCCAAGTTCAAGTTGTATGACGTTTCAATAAATTAGAAGCAGTACATGCTAGAAATCATATACAAGACACAACCAATATCACAATGGTGACTTAAAGGTGCCTTATCATAAGTCACTGATGCGGGATATGCAGGAACAGTAGTCTGATGTAAGAACATCGTGTGGTCAGATATAGTATGTTCTAGAAACAAGAACATATGTCATATTCACAAGCATTATGTGTAAAGTAAGCAGATGCAATTCAACAAAGTTAGAAGCAATAGTACAAGCTAGACATCATACGCAACATCCAACCACATATAATAGTGCCAAGTTAGAGCAAGCACCTGTGATGGTGGAGAAGGGGAGATGTGTTCATCATCTACACAACTACGTTGGCTGTCTAGCCTTGCGTTGTCTTGCGAATCTTGTTGGGAGGATGGCGGAGTAGAATCTGTAGAGAACCTCCGTTTTAGTTGCTTGGAAGGACCACCATCATCCAATGCCTTGACAATTTCCTTCAGCTTTATTGATTTTGCATTGTGAGGTCAAACCAATAAGAAAAAGGAATATAATTCGCTCTTCAGAACTCATTCATGCATGATACTGACAAACACTACTCTGATGAAAGGCAAAGTCATGATACAAGGATGGGATATGTACGAAAAAATGGATGGCTTGACATATTCACACCTATGATGTGGTAACTAAGCAGAAGGCACTTCAAAAAATTAGAAGCACTACAAATTAGACCCCATATGAAAGGTGCAATCAATATCACTCTGCCAAGTCAAAACTGTCTCGTCATAGGTGGCGTTCATCAAACTAGAAGCAATACATGCTAGAAATCATATCCAAGACGCAAACCAATATCACACTGCCAACTTAAAGGTGTCTCATCATAAGTGACTGATGCAGGATACACAAGAAGAGTAGTTTCATGTAAGAACATGGTGTGATAGACAGACATAGTATGTACCAAAAACAGGAAAGCGTTTCATATTCACACGTATCATGTGTAAGCTAAGCAGATGCAGTTTACACTAATTAGGAGCAATACAAGCTAGACACCATATGCAACATGCAACCAGTTATCACACTGCCAAGTTAGAGCAAGCACCTTGGATGGTGGAGTAGGGGAGCGGAGACTTGGACCTTGTAATGCACTATCAGTACAAGGAGAATTAGTTCAAATGCTCCGTTTACGTTTCTGCAGAGGACCACCATCGCCTTCCTTACTCTTTTCCTTCCTCTTTCTTGATTTTGCCCTGTCAAGTCAAACCCACAAGAAAAAGGAATAAAATTTTCTCTTTAGAACTCATTGATGCATGATACTGACGAACACTACTTTCATGTAAGGCATCCGCATGATAGGAGGATGGAATATGTATGAAAAACAGGACGACGTGACATATTGACATGTATGATGTATAAAGTGTAAACTAAGCACAAGGTGCTTGAACTTGTTAGAATCAATGCAAGCTAGAAACCATATGAAAGATGAAACCAATATCACTCTGCCAAATTAAAAGGGTGCCCTAACAAATGTATTTGACCAAATTAGAAGCAATACATGGCAACATGCTAGAAATAATATGCAATTTGTAACGAATAAAGGTGACTCATCGTAAGTGATTGATGTAGGATACAGAAGAGTGGTAGTTTCATGTAAGAACAAGGTTAACACATAGATGTAGTGTGTACCAAAAATAGGAAGGCATGTCATATTCACAAGTATAATGTGTAAACTAAGCAGATGCAATTTACCCTAATTAGAATCATTACAAGCTAGACACTGTATGCAACATGCAACCACATATCACACTACGAAGTTAGAGCAAGCACCTGTGATGGTGGTGTGGGGGAATTGCGGTCATCAACTAGAGAGCTACGTTGACTATCTTCATTTACCTTGCTGTTTCTTGAGAATCATGTGGGGAGGATGACACTGCACTCTCTAAACGAGTATGGCGTCTCACAGTAACCCACTTGGGTGACTATCTCATCATAAGTGATTGACGAGGGATACAAAAGAGCATTAGTTTGATGTACGAACATGGTTAATAGACATATCTAGTATGTATCAAAAACAGGAAGGCATGTCATCATCAAAGGTATAATGTGTAAAGTAAGCAAATGCAATTTCACCAAATTGGAAGCAATACAATCTAGACACCATATGCAACATGCAACCACATTTGACAGCGCAAAGTTAAAGCAAGTACCTGGGATGGTTGTGTGTGGCAATTTAGATCATCAACCGTAGAGCTACGTTTACTATCTCCAACTGCTGACACTACACCCTTTAGAGCGCTAAAACGCTTAGTGCTTATCTTCGAATTACACTGGAGCGACTTCTGTCTTTTCTTTTCTGCATTCATTAACACTGCATCAGAGTCTGAAATACCCATGCATAAAAAAACAATAGTGTGAGTATGGGTGAAGTGTGTGCACAATCAGTACAGTGTAATGGTAGCAGATAGCAGGTCGGTGAGAAATAAATGACGGGAGACATATGATAGCTCTACAACATGCATGGCACACTAAATTACTACAGGATTCTATGAAAATAACAATTGATTGAAAACAAATAGGTCAGTCCATTTTTTCTTCACCGTCCGATGTACAAAGAACGGGCAGATCGCCTTCATCTACCTCCAGCCAGCAGTGCTGATGATCTTCCTCGAAACACCAGCGACCACCGACCCAGTCCCCTGCCTGCGCCCTCCCCTCGACCTCACCGCACCGCCGTGCTTGGCACCGCCCCCTGGCCATCCATTCAAGCCCTACCGACCTCCAGATCAGGCGCAAGCAGCTCCTGCACCCCACACCCCTGTGATAGACACCGATGCGTCGCTTCCCCAACGAACAAGCGGACTAGGTGCTCCGCGCGCCTAAGCGGGTGCTACTTCTTTTAATTGCGGTTTGACTGACCCTGAATTGAATCCAGGCGGTCTACTAAGCTCTAGCAAAGGTGACATAGTAAAGGGAGGAAACCTTGTGCATTTAGTATCACGAAGAAGAAGTAGTAAGAAGCGCTCAACTAGTTTCTTTCGTGGGATGAATACGGTGTGAGCAGAGACGTAAGGTTTGCAGGAATAAGGGAAGAGGAGTACCTCTTTCTGCTGGCAGTGTTGTGTCCACCTTCTTTTTTTCCAACGATCTTCTTGTGGTTTGCTGGAAACAAGAAGTTATGGAGGACGGTGGAGCCTTGGACGAACCCATGGCCAAGTTGTTGAGTGTGGTGCGGTGGCCGTCTGTCGGCGGCGGGGAACCAGATCCGAGGCGGCGAACAACGACGTAGCGGGAACAGCTCCGGTGCGGTGGACGGTTGCGACAGTGGAGCGGCAGTAGTGAGGCGCAGGACAGTGTGGTCGGAGTGGTTCTGGTACGGTGCACGTCGGTGTCGGCGTCGTGGAGGCAGCTCTACCTCGGCTTCAGCTGCTAAGTCCTTGAGGGCGTTGCGGTTGCGGTTGCGTTGGACGACGATGTTGGGGTACCGTCTCCGGCGTGATGGAGGAGGGCGACAGTGGATTGGGCGCTATGGGGTGGAGGACGGAGGAGGCTGGGGTTTCGCGGCTGGTGGAGAGGGCATTTTGGCGCCCACGGAGTATGAATGGGGAAACGGAGGGAGGCGGGGAACTAAGGGGTAACAATGTTTCGGTTTCGGACGCGCTTGTTTGAAATTTGGGGAAAGTTACAAACTTTGCCCCCATCTAAAATTTCGTACATATTGCGGGTTGTGGGTAGGATAGTAATCTCAGGTGTCCCAAATCCGGGCGGGATAGATTTAGGCCGAGCGCATGGGTGTTTAGGCGCCTACGGCGTAAGAATGCTTCTCGAAGGTGGTTGAGACTGGCGTCTTGGTGAAGTTACAAACCTACCCCGGTTTAGACCTTTGTACATCGGGCCGATAGGCTACACGGGCCAGAGTCAAGACAGTAATTTCCTACCACCAAACATTAGTCTCGCACGGTTTCAGGTGACCAGAGGCCTATTTGGCGCTTCATTCAGTATTTGGGAGCAGAAGCATTAACGTTTTTGGTTCTCTTGAACTGAACTTTCAAGATTTTTCAAACTTCACAAATCTTTACTCTTGAAAATTCTAAATCTACGATTATTTTGGAATGGAGGGGGTACATTTGAATATACATTGTACATCAGTATATATTAAAAAATATGCAACTTACCTTAGTTCATGCATGGTTCCAGATATAATCTCCTTGGTTGCAAAAAAAAGTTAGACATGCGTATGAATATATATAGCATGTTCAAACGCACAACAAAGATTGATGCCCCCTTTTACATCTGATTTACAAATGCCATTATCTCGGGGTCAAATAGATGAATGCGCTTCCTATGAATTCGAACCTTTGAAACCCCCTTTATGTTGAATTCGACATGTATTCTATTTCGTAGCTAGCAATTTGGAATGTATCCATGCGAGTGACAAATGTATAAAGTGCTTCACACTAATAACATGGAGTGCACTAATGAATGTTTATATATGAATTGCAAAAGCATCCATTGCCTGTATTTCAAACCTCTCTCACTCTATGGATCGATAATATGAAATAAACACATGCACATGCTAGAATTCAATAGAGTATGGGTGTCTGATAGACCAATTTTCATCCATACACAATTTGCAAAATTCATGATCTCATCCAAAAATAATAATGCCATTTATATTTTAATTTAATGCGTAGAACCACCTTTTACACGTAGATGCACTATGCCTCGGCCCATTCTCACAAACGCGCTATATATCTCTCTATCTACCGCATAAGTGCACACACTTTATATGCATCGACATTTCTCTTTCACACATGCTCACAATCTCTCTCGAGGTGTCGGGGAGTCTCACACACATGCTCTATGTATCTGTCTCTCTCTTTCTGACTACAATGTACCACTCTTTTCACTAATCTCAGTTGGAAAACACTATTTCTCTCACATGCATATATACACACGCACGGTCTCTACTAGCCCTCTATACGCACATATATGTGCCTACGTGTCTCCCGCACGCACATTATCTTTAGGCCTCTCTCGCACACATTGCCCCCCCCCCCAAAACACACCTCTCTCTTAGTAGTTGGCAGATATGATTCCATCATATCATTCGGTAGGATATCCCTGATTGTTAGGCTGGATGGTAATACGAGGCAAAGTTTTACCCTAGTTCGGGCCCTTGCAGTTGATGAAAAAGCCTACTCCTAGTACTGTATATTAGTGATAGGGGTATGTACAAAGTACACGTGAATACCAGGCATTGTGTGTGTATACTATCGATGAACTAGCCCCCAAGCTTTTATAACATACTGGGGGCCTAGGGTTACAAATCATATATAGTCGTCTTATCAACAGTGGGGATAGAGTCCTCCGCGACTCTGGTAGCTAGCTTCGTGTTGTACGCCGAGTCCTCCACATGGGTCTTCGTATAACACGTCTCGGTCCAACCTATGTGGCGCGGGATGGAACTGACCCATGAGTCCTCATGTTGACACACCACAACTAGAAATGATGTGCCCATCACACCACACACGCAATCGGCCACTAAGAAAATAAGCATATACAATAGTACAATGCTATACATGAAAGTTAATTGCATGGTGCATCCAAAAATATTTGTTCTGCATTGTGAATGTTTATATATTCTCCTAAAATATTAGTCACGGGAAAGAGAAATGAAGGGCATATCTCTCCTTGTCTCCACCGGACGCCCCCTCTTTATACACCACTTTCACATATGCACACAAACTATCTCTCGGCCCTCTAAAAGTATGCATGCCCACGACACATTCACGCGTGACGGTCACTGTATTTAAAGCTAAAGCACTATACGGTCACTAGACTTCAGAATATGCTCATTACGGTCATCGTATACATTCTCGTGGTGATCATACGTTATCTAGCACACGATACGTCTCTGTATTTTCTTGATGACACTGACAGACTTTGCATTTGATGCATGCTCCGTATTTTGTTGACGACACTTATGGTCATTGTATTTGAAGCGAAAGCATGATATGGTTACTAGACTTTAGAATAAGCTCATCACGGTCACCACATACATTTTTCCATGCTAACCAACATGTGGTTGGATGGTTAGGAGGACAATGGTTTCTTGAGCCCATCAGGGTTAAAGTCCCGGTGCTCGCATTTATCCTGGATTAATTTTAGTATTTTCCGACGATGTGCGTTCAGTGGGAGGAGACGTTCCACTCGACTATGAGGCACCTATGATGACTTTGTAAAATCGCAAGATCGTATGCGGTCTCACTCTCTCAAAGGTGCTCATAGGGGTAGGGTCCGTGTGTGTGCGCTTATAGCGGTGAGTGCTTGCACGTATATATGAGCCCTTGCGTCTGTACCGTGTTAAAAAATACATGTCATGATTATATGGTCACTGGCTCCCCCGTACAACTCCGTATTTTGTTGATGACACAATCAATTGACCAGTCAAACGTTCCACGTGGCGCAACCAGTGTTTCACCATCGGGGCGCGTAACCATGGGGCCCACCTGTCAACCCATATATGAAAGAAAGAAATGGTAGTTTGAGTCTGTACTGTGTTAATAAAATACATTTTAGGGTGATCATACGGTCACTGGCTCACCATACAGCTCCGTAATTTGTTGAGGACATGATCAATTGACCAGTCAAACGGTCCACATTCAGCAGTGCACATTACCATAGGGCCCACCCGTCAGCGCATATATGAAGCACAGAAATGGTAATAAATTAGTGGTCGGTGGGTACTCGAAGTCGTGAGACCTCTGGTTGGGAGTCGCCGGTGGTGGGGGCGCGTTGATTGGGCGGTGGGGTGGGGATCGCCGGAGAAAAAGCTCA
>NC_041382.1:119917196-119952356 GCF_002162155.2 Triticum dicoccoides
GGCCGCGGGCGGCAGGGGACGGCGGTTCAGCCGGTGGTGGCTGCCGGCTCAGGGTGGTGGAGTTTGATGATAAATCTCAGGCCCTTGATTTCGTATCCAATGGCTGGAAAATCTAATGACGAGAGATGAAAAAGTCAGTCGACTGACGTGTAGCCTCACCCCACACACACGCAAGACACGCACGCTAGACACGCACGCATGCAGGCGTGCAACACTGACATGTACACATGCACTCACGAACACACGCATGTACGCACACATGGATGCAACACTGAAACGTACCCTTGCACGCACGCAACACTCGCACACCTGCATGCACACAACACACGACGCAAGACACACGCTCAACCTATATGTGCATGCACCCTTTGTTAAGGGCATGGATTGTTATGGGTATTAATCAATCTTATCTATGATAAGCAGAACATTGCTGTTTGTAGCGGTCTTTATGAATCACAACGTCTCGAATGGGCTATCAACATAGTAGGCTTATCTACATGAAAAGGATGACGTCACACTCAATGAACAATCATCGGTTTATGAAATGCCCGGTGTTGGTGTCAAAACCAGCGGATCTCGGGTAGGGGGTCCCGAACTGTGCGTCTAAGGCGGATGGTAACAGGAGACAGGGGACACGATGTTTTACCCAGGTTCGGGCCCTCTTGATGGAGGTAAAACCCTACATCATGCTTGATTAATATTGATGATATGGGTAGTACAAGAGTAGATCTACCACGAGATCAGAGAGGCTAAACCCTAGAAGCTAGCCTATGGTATGATTGTATGTTGTCCTGTGGACTAAAACCCTCCGGTTTATATAGACACCAGAGAGGTTAGGGTTACACAAGGTCGGTTACAAAGGAGGAGATATACATATTCGTATTTCCTAGCTTGCCTTCCATGCCAAGTAGAGTCCCATCCGGACACGAGACGAAGTCTTCAATCTTGTATCTTCATAGTCCAATAGTCCGGCCAAAGGATATAGTCAGGCTATCCGGAGACCCCCTAATCCAGGACTCCCTCAGTAGCCCCCGAACCAGGCTTCAATGACGATGAGTCCGGCGTGCAGTGTTGTATTCGGCATTGCAAGGCGGGTTCTTCTCCGATCTTCAAGTGTGTGTAAGTAGTGTCCGGCTCCATAAATGTTGAACCTCTTGGCTTCTGTGCCCAGTAAGGGCTATCTCCACGCGTCGAATGAATACGAGGCGCCAGGGTGTTTTTTTACATTCGCCCCCTGGCCAAATAAATAAATTGTCTATTAAAGGGATAGGGATTATTAGATCCGATCCACACCTTCCTCCCCTCACCGAGAATCCATTCCAGCATGGCCGACATCTGCAGCTCCTGCTCCCGCCCCCATATCCCTAAGCTTGGTGATTGGGAGAGGTGTTCAGTCTCACACAACCGATTGGTCGAACTGCAGACCAAGGGATTTCTCCCTCCGGCGTATATGGTGCCTGTTCGAGCCAGGCTTGCCACCTACAATGGCGGGATCAAGCGGAGAACTTTCCCTGCCCCTCCATGGGGGAACGGGTCTGCCTTGTTCCTTATTTACTAAGGGGACTCGGATTTCCAATTCATCCGTTCCTCCGCGGGCTCCTGGAGTTCTATGGACTCCAATTACACAATTTCACCCCTGCCTCCCTTCTACATATCACCGGCTATGTTGCTCTCTGCGAGTTGTTCCTGGGCTGCGAGGCTCACTTCGAGCTGTGGAAGAGGCTATTTTGCCTCGTCCCCCACACACAGAGGGAATCACTTTATCAAGTGGGCGGAGCCGAAGTATGGCGCATCGCCGATACCAGATACCTAACCGGTACCCCGAAGAAGTCGTCCGGAGACTGGCCTTCAGAATGGTTTTATATAGAGGACGTTCCCCTTCCGGACCCTGTTCGGCGGGGTCTTCCTGAGTTCAACAATGCTCCTCTGAAGAAGTGCCGAAGTTGGCGCCCACGGAGCCCCCAGGTGGAAGACGACAGGGAAGTCCTCTACCTGATGAACCGGATTAAGGTACTGGCTCAGTCAGGATTGACCATAACCGAAGTTATGTCAATTTGCATAATGCGGGGAGTGCAACCACTTCAATACCGTGGGCACCCCTTATGGTGTTTCAACGGGGCGGATGACGCCACCCGCTATGGATGTAAGGGCCCGGGCGATGCTGCCGCACTAGCCAAGATTCTGTCCAAATTGCTCAAGGGAGAGGAGGAGGAGTTCACCCGCATCAAGCCACGAGATGGATTCTCGTTGTACAATCCTCCAAGTTGGGTAAGCTATATCCCCATACTCCCATTTTTCCCACACTCTTTGTCGTAAGTATTCACTTTGCCACCTTGTGGCAGGAACTGCGAAAAGCCATAAAGGAGGTCAGCAGCCCTTCTCCACAACCAGAGGACCCTGACCAGGCCCTCGACTCCGGACTTGAAGAAGATTCGGTTATATTTGTGGAGCTGATGGACCGGCAGTTCTGTCAGTTAAGCTGCGATGATGTCATGGTGGCCATTACAGCCGACTATCCCGGACTGCTCCCTGCATCGCAAGTAAGGAAAACCAAAAATCCCAACTCCAAAACCAGGATCCCCTTTTCGGCACTTCACCAACCATACACACATGGCATCTTTTACAGGGAAGGCATTCGGGACGCCCTGCCGAACCCGCAGCAACGCGCGAACAGGAGGCACCGAGACCGGGTAGGCCAAAAAGGAAGGCGGTCAGGACGGAGATGCCGACGCAAAGGTATAACAAACCTTGCTCCATGGTTGTCGTCTTTCTTGAAATGTAATGACGCCCGTGTTTCTTTAACAGAAAAAACGCTCATCGGAATATATCCGGCGATGTTGCCGATCATGCTTCCACCAGTCGGGCGCCAGGACCGGACATGGAGGCAGAAGCCGATATGGGGCAGGCGCCGAATAATCCCCCTACAGAGGATGCAGACAAATTATCCGCTACAAATTCCTAGTGGAAAGCGCCATGAATCATAGGCGCCGCCGGGCCATACTCCGTGACGCTTGTTTCTCACCAGAGGTGTTTGATGCCTTCAATTCTGGAGAGGCGTACCTCCGTGCCGCTCAAGATGGTCTAGCCAGAGCCACAGATCAGTATGTAAAGGATGTACAGGTGATTGAATGTGACGATTTATATGTATCAGTAGCCCCTGAGACATGAAACAGTTAGCAGAACTGATTTAAGGATCATCGTTATTGTGCAGGTTCTTACAGAGAAGAATACTAGGCTGTCCCAGGAGCTGGAGGAATGCAAGACCCAACCGCGGGCCGCTGTTGCCACATTGCAGGAACAGAAAAAGGCTCCTTCTGGTCACATTTTAAAGAATGATGGTTACCATATAGTGTGCGGCGTGGCTGCAGATCTAACAATAGATTTTGCAGATGAATCTGGAGAAAATCCGGAGGACCAGCATGTTATGCGGCAGCTAGAGGCTGGCAAACGCATGCTGACTGAGGTTAGGCGGGTGAAAAACAATCTCCAAGACACCAATATAAAGCTGAACGTGGAACTAAAAGACGTTCGGGGCCAGCTTGCAGACTCCGAGAAGGAGAATAAGAGGCTTCGGCGCGGCATTTTCAGTAAGTGCTTGAACGAATCCTTTTAAAGGTATTCGGCGGAGAAGCCAACTAACAGTGTTATGTCTGTAGGTATGCTGATGGGTCGTCCCATGGAGGAAATGCCCGGGTCTGTGGGTGATCTTCTGTCCGAGCTGTCACATCTGCACGAACAAGTTCGGCAGGTAATGCAGGGTGTTGCCGAGGCCTTCTGGCCGTCAGTCTCCCTGCCAAAGGGCGTTGCAGAGCTTGCGAAGAAGCTCAAAGGAGCGTGGCGGCGCTTCCGATTATGGAAGATATCAGCTTGCCGACAGGGTGCCAGAGAAGCCTGGCCATGGTGAAGACGCGGTATACCAAAGCAGACCCAAATCATATGGCCGAGGTCGGACCTGTGGGGCGCAACGGGAAAGAGATCCCCGTTAGCTTAGTGTATGGGCAAGTAGAATTAGCCGCAAAATATTCCCAAGAGGATTGTAAGCTAGACCGCCTGTTGGATGGTACAGAAGAGGAATTTAGTCAGTCTGCATGACTATGTAATTAAAATGACATGTATAATGCCTTCTAGCTGGATTGTAGATCATTTGTCGTTGTAGACCTTTTCGCTTCAGCCTCCGGGCCCAATAGTCCGGAGTGTATCCGAATTCCTGCTTAGTTATATAAGAACCAGGGTATGCGTAGAGACCAGGTGTAGGGGTCATTAGTGCTTTATCAGACAAGTGCCCAACTAGTTATGTTATATTACATGGGTAGTAAGAAACATCTTCCAGGGAGAATAGTTCCGTTAAGGGTTCCTTTCCTTAGGTAAGCATGCCCTAAAGTGCATGTCCGGACTGTGATAGGAAACGCAGGAAAAACATCTGAGGGCAGATATGGAAAAATAAAAATCATCTTTTGTTCACCGACCGAATATTCCCTTAAGAATGCTAGCTTTCGGCTTCACCCAGTCTGAGGTACACATCCGACTGACCCGGCAGTAACAATCGCAGAGGTACTCCCCTTATGCCCTAGCCGAATTAACGGGAACGTAGGGCATAAATACAAGAGCCAGGCAACCCAGCTTGGCCAAAACTTAAGTCATATCGATTCATATAATGGTGAAAAAAGGTACATGCGGAAGTATAACACATGTGTTGGGCATGAAGCCCGGATAAATAATTTAAGCTTCTGTGAAAGAAGCCCCCAGGTATGAAGAGTGCGGCTAGCGCATCTGTAATGTGCAAGCGAGGCACAAGGTGACCCTTGAAGGCCTAGAGAAAAAGGAAGAAAGAAAGGAAAACAAGACAGGTAACGTATATGCGAAAAATGGACAAAGGAAGGGGACTAACATAGAGTCCGGTGCTTGGCGTAGAATTGTCGGAGCCTGGCCGCGTTCCATGGGTTCGGCTCGTGTCGACTAGTCGATGCATCCCGCAGTCAGTACTCTCCACCGGTCAGAACTTGGTCAATAATGAAGGGACCTTCCCATTTGGGCTCGAGCTTGTTCTTTTTCTTATCCGGCAGGCGTAGAATTAGTTCGCCAATGTTATAAGTTTTGGCCCGTACTTCTCTGCTTTGGTATCTGCAAGCCTGTTGCTGATAAAATGCGGAACGGGCTTTGGCTACATCGCTCTCCTCCTCCAAGGTGTCCAGATTGTCCTGCCGATCGAGCTCGGCTTCTCTTTCTTCGTATATGCACACTCTAGGTGAGTCATGAATTATGTCGCAGGGCAAGACTGCCTCTGCGTCATACACCATAAAGAAGGGTGTATATCCGGTACTACGATTCGGCGTGGTCTGCAGCCCCCAGAGTACGGAGTGAAGCTCCTCTACCCAGTGCGTGTTAGACTCCATTAAGGAGCGCACTAATTTGGGTTTAATGCCGCTCATTATGAGACCGTTTGCTCGCTCGACTTGATCGTTGATTTGTGGGTGATAGACTGAGTTATAATCGAGCTTGCTGCCCATTTTGCTACACCAGAGTTTTACCTCGTCGGCCGTGAAGTTCGTGCCATTATCAGTGATGATGCTGTGGGGGACGCCATAATGGTGTACCACCCCGGATATGAAATCTAGCACCGGTCCGGATTGGGCTGTTTTAACCGGTTTGGCCTCTATCCATTTGGTGAATTTATCCACCATGACCAATAGGTATTTTTTCTTGTGGGTTCCCCCTTTAAGAGGTCCGACCATGTCAAGCCCCCAGACCGCAAAGGTCCATCTAATGGGGATTGTTTGGAGGGCGGTGGGTGGCATGTGGCTTTGATTTGCAAAGAGCTGGCAGCTGGCGCAATGTTGGACCAAGTCCATTGCATCTGCCCGGGCCGTTGGCCAATAGAATCCTATACGGAAGGCCTTCCTTACAAGAGCCCGGGCTGCGGCGTGATGACCGCCGAGTCCGGCGTGAATTTCTGTCAAAAGATTCCGCCCTTCCTCTTCGGAGATGCACCTTTGAAGGACTCCGGTAGTGCTTTTCTTGTACAATTCTCCCTCATGGACCCTGTAGGCCTTGGATCGCCGCACTATGCAGCGTGCCTCATTTTGGTCCTCCTGGAGTTCCTGTCTAGTTAGGTAGGCTAGGAATGGTTCTGTCCACGGGGCAATAATGGACATTATTTCGTGGGCTGAAGGTGTTATTTCGGTGGCGGAGCCTCCGATTGTGTCAGAGAGTTCGGTATCGGGTAT
Source organism: Triticum dicoccoides (assembly GCF_002162155.2). Lineage (NCBI taxonomy): Eukaryota > Viridiplantae > Streptophyta > Magnoliopsida > Poales > Poaceae > Triticum > Triticum dicoccoides. The sequence goes on from NC_041382.1 coordinate 119,923,421, forward strand.
TTTTGCCGGTCCGGACTGCTGTTACCGGTGTCCCCTTCCCATACTACGGATAGCTTGAACAGCCTTTCCAAAAATATGTTGGGGGGACCGCATCGCGTTTTGCGCTGATGCGGGCGAGGATATCCACCGCCTGATTGTTTTCCCGAGCCACATGATGAAATTCGAGCCCCTTGAACCGAGCTGACATTTTTAGGACGGCGTTTCAATAGGCCGCCATTTTTGGATCCTTGGCATCAAAGTCTCCATTTATTTGGGATATTGCGAGCTTTGAATCCCCACGCACCTCCAGGCGTTGAATGCCCATGGAGACAGCCATCCAAAGACCATGCAACAGAGCTTCGTATTCGGCTGCGTTGTTGGAGTCTGTATACAATATTTGTAGTACGTACTGAACGGTATCTCCGGTTGGGGACGTCAGGACGACGCCAGCCCCTAGACTGGCCAGTCTTTTAGAACCGTCGAAGTGCATGATCCAATTGGAGTATGCGCCGTACTCTTTAGGGAGTTCGGCCTCCGCCCATTCGGCAACGAAGTCGGCCAATACTTGCGATTTAATGGCTCGTCGAGGTTTGTATGTTATGTCGAATGGGAGGAGCTCAATGGCCCATTTGGCAATCTGACCCGTAGCATCGCAGTTGTTTATAATATCATTAAGTGGCACTTCTGAGGCTACTGTAATCGAACACTCTTGAAAGTAGTGTCACAGTTTCCGCAATGCCATGAATACCGTGTATGCTATCTTTTGGTAGTGCGAGTATCATGATTTTCATGGAGTGAGGACAGTGGATACATAGTATACCGTCTTTTGAAGAGGGAATTTGTGTCCGTCCTCTTCCCGTTCGACAACGAGCACCGCGCTTACAACTTGATGAGTTGTCGCAATGTACAATAGCATTGGTTCGCCGATGTTTGGCGCGGCCAGGATTGGGTTGGTTGCCAAAATGGCCTTTATTTCTTCCAATCCGGCTGTGGCCGCATCCGTCCACTCGAAGTGCTTGGTGCGCCGAAGGAGGCGATAAAGGGGTAAAGCCTTTTCTCCTAAGCGGGAGATAAAGCGTCTTAGAGCCGCCACACATCCAGTTAATTTCTGGATTTTTTTGAGGTCTGTTGGGGTAGCCAACTGTGACAAAGCTCGGATTTTGGCCGGATTAGCTTCAATACCTCTACTGGAGACAATGAATCCCAGGAGCTTTCCGGCTGGTACGCCGAAAATGCATTTTTCTGGATTGAGCTTGTTGTCATATGTTCGGAGGTTGTCGAATGTGAGCCCCAAGTCATCTATCAAAGATTCGACGTGTTTGGTTTTGACGACCACATCATCTACGCATGCCTCTACTGTTTTGCCGATTTGTTTCTCCAGACATGTCTGAATCATGCGCTGATATGTTGCGCCGGCATTTTTGAGCCCAAAAGGCATTGTGTTGAAACAGAAGGGACCGTATGGTGTGATGAATGCCGTTGCGGCTTGGTCGGACTCCGTCATCTTGATTTGGTGATAACCGGAGTATGCGTCAAGGAAACACAATGACTCGTGTCCTGCGGTAGCATCAATGATTTAATCGATGCGTGGGAGGGGGAAGGGATCCTTTGGGCAAAGCTTTATTGAGGTCTTTGAAATCGACACAAAGGCGCAAGGATTTGTCCTTCTTTGATACCATCACCAGGTTTGCTAGCCAGTCCGAATGTTTTATTTCTCTGATGAATCCGGCCTCCAATAACTTGGCTAGTTCTTCTCCCATGGCCTGTCTCTTAGGTTCGGAGAAATGCCGAAGAGCTTGCTTGATCGGCTTGAATCCCTTTAGGATATTGAGGCTATGCTCGGCCAGCCTGCGTGGGATTCCTAGCATGTCTGAGGGATGCCAGGCGAATATGTCCCAATTTTCGCGCAGGAACTCTCGTAGTGCGGCATCCACGGCAGAGTTTAACTGTGCCCCGATGGAGGCTGTTTTTGTAGGGTCCGTTGGGTGGACTTGGAATTTGACTATTTCATCTGCTGTTTTAAAAGAGGTGGACTTGGATTCCCTTGTCCGTGCAATTACTGCAGAAAAATGGGATTGCGTCTTCCTCGCGACAGTCCTTAACCTTGTTCATCACAACGAGGAATATGGCCCAGTAGTGATGTACTGTTTCCTGGGGCTCTTGCCTGATGTGGGAAAGATTGCTTATGTTTGGGTGGGTGGGTGTAATTGAATCTGAACCCTTACCCGATCTGGGATCCAGGGGACGAGGAGTTTCCAATTTTGGAAGTTCCTGTTCCGGGGTGTTACCCGATAATCCTGGTCTGCTGCCTGACTCAAGGTTCAGGGATTGGATGTTGTCCTCCCACGAACGGGCGTCCGGCTCAAAGAGCTCGGGAATCCGGACATAATTGGTCCTCAAGATAGAGGAAAGGTCGCCGCGTTGTTCCTCCACCACTGCAATATGATGGGTGATCGGTGGAGGGTTAATCTCCCTTTGGTCGGGTTTAAGACCAATCCGATCATAGTCCGTAGCGACTCCCAAGGCGACGATGCGATCCAAGAGCTTGTTTAAGGAGGCGAGCTCCATTGGATCCATCTGTTCGGCAAGAGCCGACTTGACGTGGAGGCTGTTTTTGATGACCCGAGAAGTCATCGTCGGCGCGGCAGCCGAACAGGCGGTCATGACGAACCCGCCTAGCCGGAGAGTTTGGCCGACAACCAAAGCTCCCCCGACAGAAGTATCGTCTTTAAAGACGAGACGAGACATCCTTCCTTCTAGCGACGGCATAGAGGAACTCTCAATGAAAGCACCAATGTCGGTGTCAAAACCGGCGGATCTTGGGTAGGGGGTCCCGAACTGTGCGTCTAAGGCGGATGGTAACAGGAGGCAGGGGACACAATGTTTTACCCAGGTTCGGGCCCTCTTGACAGAGGTAAAACCCTATGTCATGCTTGATTAATATTGATGATATGGGTAGTACAAGAGTAGATCTACCACGAGATCAGAGAGGCTAAACCCTAGAAGCTAGCCTATGGTATGATTGTATGTTGTCCTATGGACTAAAACCCTCCGGTTTATATAGACACCAGAGAGGTTAGGGTTACACAAGGTCCGTTTCAAAGGAGGAGATATACATATCCGTATTTCCTAGCTTGCCTTCCACGCCAAGTAGAGTCCCATCCGGACACAAGACGAAGTCTTCATTCTTGTATCTTCATAGTCCAATAGTCCGGCCAAAGGATATAGTCCGGCTGTCCGGAGACCCCCTAATCCAGGACTCCCTCACCCACTTCTGACCGCCCTGGCCCACCAAAGGTTCCTCTGCTGTGCGCTGCCTGTGTTGGGTCACTGACATGCAGGCCATGTACCCAAAGAGCCCACACGTCAGCGGAAGAACGGCGCGGTGTTGTACGTCAGAGTCAAGGGCTCCACTCGCTGCACGCCCGGCTGAACACGCCTCCTTGCCGCATTCAAACGCCTCCATGAAATCCGCCCGTGTGGAAGCCGAGAAACCCACTCTAGACACACGTCCGTTCATGACCGGGCCTGCATTAAATGCAACACCGGCCGAGCTCCTCCCGCCCGCCGTCTATTTAATCTCCTATTTAAACGAGGCCAAACGCCGGTCAAGAATCGCACACCTCCGCCGCTCCCCTATCTCCTCCTTCACCATATTGTCCACTCTTACAATGGCTTACGAAGAGTAGTTATTCCGCACAAGCCATTTATCTAGGTTTGTATCTCTCTCACACACACACGTAGGTGGGGGACGTGCACAAAGAGAAGAGGTGCACACACGGCGCACGTAGTCCCGCCTCTTTCCCAACCACACCCGCGCGGGTACACGATGGAGCTTATTTCTATACGAAAAGGCAGCCCACGTGGTAATTTGACCGTGTATTGGTTGTCCACTTGGTGGAGGGAGGATCGTCTACCACGGATGAACAAAAAAATTGCGACTTGACGCGTTATGTTAAAAAAGAGTCAAACCATGTGGGGCCTACCTTAGAAGCAAGGCTCTATACACTGGAGTACTTTTGATGTGTCCCGTCAACTCGTAGAACGAGGAGAAGCTTGCTTAGTACACCGTCTCCCCCACCCACGGGCGCGGTGACTCGTAGGATGAGGTGAAGCTTGCTTACTAGTAGTAGTACTGTATGACTTACGCCTGCTCCCTCGCCCACGCGCGTGGTGGCTCACAGGACGAGGAGAAAATTTTACTACTCCCTCTGTTTACTCCTCGTCCCTACTACCTTGGTTAGAGAGTTTATCATATTGTTTGAAATATATATGTCCTTTAGTACTCCCTCCATTTACTTATAACAGGCCACTATAAAAAATACATGTTGCATAGTAACCGAGACAAAAGTTACTACTCCCTCCTTTCCACATTATGGCTCAATTTCAAAATCTCTCCAACCAAGGTAGACGGTGAGTGGTCGAATTAATTTCGTACTCCTAGTTTGCACAAGTAATTAGTACGCTCGTTTTTCTTAGGAAGTTATGTTTAACAAGGCATTAATTAGAACGAATGCATGAATGACCACTAAATTTCCATGAACTTCTACATGCATTGGTGAGTTTTCTCTTAACACTGCTTCCATCGGATGATATAACGCACCGCAAAATCCAACATGTGATGGTACTACTACTAGTAGTAGAATTGAGACTTATAAAACGAAAAAACGAATGTTTTTAGATGAGCCCTATAAACCCTAGTGGGTACGTACTCCGTAAAATAAGATTTTCCCAAAACTAAGTCGCTCAACCTTTATTTGCTTGTTTCCCTTCCTACCTCCTTGCCTCGAACAGACTATGACAAACTCCCCTGCCTGCCGCGCGGGAAAAGACCCACCCTCGCCTTTTTTTAGTTCGGGTTTGTATTGATGGATCGCGCGAAGCAGCAAAAACCCAAGCCGTGTTTTGTACTCCTCCGCGGACGCTCACTTTCATGAATTCTTTACTTCCTGTTGCCGACATGTGGGACATATAGCAACCGGGTTGACGTGTCAAGCACCAAATAACAGTGCAGAACAGCAGGGGGACGCACCCCAGTCGTACTGCCCCAGTAGTAGTAATGAGCAATGAGACGTCAAATCACAATGCCGCACCTTCCCAGACGGACGAAGCAACCATTATTTCACACTTTGGTTCATTATCATCTCAAACCACGTAGTATTGCTTCTGCCTTAAGAGGGACACGCGCATCTCCTTGGTACATCATGACACTTGGGACCGGATGACAGGCCGTGCTCCCCCGCCGATCGCTCGGTAAAATCACCTCATTTTTACTACTATACTTCCTCCGTATCGGTTTACATGGCATGCACGTCGTTCTAGGTTGAGAATTTAACTAGCGATATATGTGATGAACAATATTTGTTTGGAAACTACATCCGCTTAATAATCCAATGATATACTTTTTGTGACAAAGTAACTCATACTTAGTTAGTCAAATGGATGACCTACAACTACGTGCATGCCCTATAAACCGAGATGCCTAAAAAAAGAGACGGAGAGGGTAGTTTAGTACGTATCTTTTTAGATCAATATAGTCGGGATTCACCATGGAGCAAAACCAAGTGGTAGGTTACACCTGTCGTGTTGGCGTAGCAACTCAAGCAGGGTTAGTCCACACACGAAATGGAAACACACTTAACAGGACCCCTTTGGCCGACATGTGGGTCATCCACCATCTTGTTCCATGTGCGATGCACCAAATTACAGTTTGGAGCAGCGGCTGGAATTGGAGGCACCCCGGTCGTAGCGCCGTAGTAGTAGAAAATGAGTGATGAGAGGTCAAATCACAAAGCCCCACCTTTCCCGCATTAAGCTTGACGGACGAAGCAACCATCATTTCACTCTCGGGCACAAGAGCATAAAGAAAAGAGAAAACCAATGATGCGTGCGGCAGCTACCTAGGGCACCCTAGGGTAGGGGTCTTGATACGTCTCCATCGTATCTACTTTTCCAAACACTTTTGCCCTTGTTTTGTACTCTAACTTGCATGATTTGAATGGAACTAACCCGGACTGACGCTGTTTTCAGCAGAATTGCCATGGTGTTATTTATGTGCAGAAACAAAAGTTCTCGGAATGACCTTAAACTTCACGGAACATCTTTTTGAAAATAATAAAAAATCCTTGCAAAATATGAAGACCAAGGGGCCCACCACCTGTCCAGGAGGGTGGAGGGCGCCCCCCCTAGGGCGCGCCCCCCTATCTCATGGGCCCCTAGAGCTCCTCCGACCTCAACTCCAACTCTATATATTTGGTTTCGGAGAGAGAAAAATCTGAGAGAAAGATTCATTGCGTTTTACGATACGGAGCCGCCGCCAAGCCCTAAAACCTCTCGGGTGGGCTGATCTGGAGTCCGTTCTGGGCTCCGGAGAGGGGAATCCGTCGCCATCGTCATCACCAACCTTCCTCCATCACCAATTTCATGATGCTCACCGTCGTGCGTGAGTAATTCCATCGTAAGCCTGCTGGACGGTGATGGGTTGGATGAGATCTATCATGTAATCAAGTTAGTTTTGTTAGGGTTTGATCCCTAGTATCCACTATGTTCTGAGATTGATGTTGCTATGACTTTGCTATGCTTAATGCTTGTCACTAGGGCCCGAGTGCCATAATTTCAGATCTGAACCTATTATGTTTTCATCAATATATGAGTGTTCTTGATCCTATCTTGCAAGTCTATAGTGACCTATTATGTTTTATGATCCGTTAACCCCGAAGTGACAATAATCGGGATACTTACCGGTGATGACCATAGTTTGAGGAGTTCATGTATTCAATATGTGTTAATGCTTTGCTCCGGTACTCTATTAAAAGGAGGCCTTAATATCCCTTAGTTTCCGCTAGGACCCCGCTGCCATGGGAGGGTAGGACAAAAGATGTCATGCAAGTTCTTTTCCATAAGCATGTATGACTATATTCGGAATACATGCCTACATTACATTGATGAATTGGAGCTAGTTCTGTGTCACCCTATGTTATGACTGTGACATGATGAACCACATCCAGCATAATTCTCCATCACCGATCCATTGCCTACGAGCTTTCCATATATTGTTCTTCGCTTATTTACTTTTTCGTTGCTATTGCTATCATCACTACAAAATACCAAAAACATTACTTTTGCTACTGTTACCTTTTGCTACCATTACCACTACTATCATATTACTTTGCTACTAAATACTTTGCTGATATTAAGCTTCCAGGTGTGGTTGAATTGACAACTCAGCTGCTAATACTTGAGAATATTGTTTGGCTCCCCTTGTGTCGAATCAATAAATTTGGGTTGAATACTTCACCCTCAAAAACTGTTGTGATCCCCTATACTTGTGGGTTATCAGGTCTCCACCACAAATCGGCTTCTCCCTCGTCCTCTTGAAGAAAACCGATGATGCGTGCAGTGGTAGGGTTTGTAGGAGTACTACTACGGCGCGCGGGGCCACGTCATAGTAAACGGGAGAGGGATTGAGTTCGAGACGACGCCTTAAATATATGTGGGCCGCTTGGTTTTAGGGGAACGAGGCAGCATTTTGGGTTCGGGGACCAATGGAGATATAGTACGTACAAAAAATTGTGGACGTAGTTTCGACCAAAAGGCAATGATGCATGGGCCCTGCATTTTGATATACCCGGGGCCGCATGAAATTGTCTACTCTACTCAAAACTAGTAAGGTACACATGCATTGAATGCATGAGATTTTGAAACCAAATTATGAATAAATACACACTATAGCATGTAAAGCTTTGAGTCATATATGCATGATGTAGATGTTCGTTTAGTTCTTATAGTTCATCTCATTCAAAATCAATTAGTTTTATAAAAATGTTAAGATTCATGGGGTTGTGCATTGTAAAGCATAAATTAAAAAACAAATAATGGCAAGTCATTTAGAAAAAATATCAATTATGATACGGAAGATTCTAGAACAAAGGAGAAATGCTTGTGTTTTGAGGTTTGTGCATTATGCTTAAGTTCAACCATGGAGTCTTCTAAATTTTACATGTGACCGATCTGCTGGAATGTTGATGATATCCAGCAGCCAGTAGTGCTCAGATTTGCCATCTCTGCACTGTCGGATTAGCTTCATCCAGCGACCATCTTTCAAAGTTATTCACACACTATATAGTTCTTGTGCCATAGTTGCATGTCTTGGAAAAAAGCTAGTAGTGGGTTGTACTAGCTATTTAGGAATAGAAGATGTATAGATGGAAGTTGTAGGGAAAGAGATAACATGGAGTATCTCAATTCCTATGAGTAGGGATTGGAAAAGAGATGTCATTTGGTTCACATCATAGGAACTTTTCTATTGAATCTAGAGATGACATGTATCTCAATTCCTATGAGGAGGGATTAGAAAAGAGATGTAATTTGGTTCATATCATAGGAACTTCTCTATTGAATATACGCTAATGTTTATTTTCTTTTGAAATTATGGGAGTATAGGAATCCATTCATATGAACCAAGTGGCTCTAAAGCTATAGAAATAATATCATGTTTATTTCCTTTGAAATGTGGAGTATATGAATCTATTCCTATGAACCAATTGGCTCTAAAGGAAAAAATCCTATAAAAATCATATCATATAGAGTTCCTATGATATTCCTCCACACCAAAGGATGGTTGAAATTGATGCAGGTGATACGATGGTCTTTCTTTGTAGACTTCTCCCCCATCTTTATAGTTACCTCTCGAAGACGAATGAAATGATATATACAGGGTATTCTACATGTGCAATTTGGTACACGAAAACTCGATAAAAGTTTGCAAGGTTTGAATTTTCAATAAAGCTATATGCACTACATTTTGGAATGGAGGGAGCATACGACAGTTGCTAACACTCACGTGGAAGATTTGTGTGTAGGAGGAGTGGCTGTTCTGTTAAATGACATGGCAAAACTGACACTGTCAGATGCCGATCTAATGGTTCTTACGGCGTTCATCAGGAAAAGGCTTGTGGCGAACATTTGCCGGATAATGATTTACGTACACATGCATTGCATTGATACGTGCCCCCTCTCTCACGCACACGCACCCTCATGAGTCACGACTCCCCCGAGCCCTCTCGCACCCACCGTCTATCTGCAGGTAGATGTCACACACATATGTGCTCTTTACACCCTACCCTCGGAACTTCTAAAAAAACAAAAGACGTCGCGCACATTTTATTTTTGCTCACACGTCACACACTTATACTATTACTCTTGTGGCGAACGTTCTTTGGGCATAGTATATTGTACTCTCACGAAGAGAAGCGGTGCATGCACGCACTAATTCTCTCACACCCACTCACAGGTACATGTAGGAGCGCATTTTTTTGAAGCTGGTACAACAAAATCACTCCACTATATATATAAGAAGGAGCCTTTGCGCTTGCTTTACTAGGGTTCCTCTCGTTCACTCTCTCATGCTCTCCAGAGCTAAGCAAGACATAGGTGGCCACACTCTCTCTCAGCTCACAGCTAGTCACAAATCCAGCCAGACAACCTCGACCGGGGCAAAGGTGTAGGTGCATCGTTCACGATGTCGTCGGCGGCGAGGGAGGAGACCAGCGGCTACCCGCGCGTCCCGATCGGCGGTCGTGTCGTTCTCTCCGAGAGAGCGCCGGCTCGGGAGGGCCTCCGACCCCTTCTTCCTCCCTGCGGTATTGTGTCCAAGATCCGGCCTCCCAATGCCGTCTTTGCCACATGTCAACGACCCTCAAGTATATATTCCTTTGAAACCTGCCTTGCTCTACTGCCCCAGCTCCCCACTTGGCTTCGTGTGGATCTTTTTATACTTTCCGTCCGTTGTTCCAAAGCCACCTAGAATTTTACTATTATTAGACGTAAAGCAAGTTCATACAGTCGACTCTATGAGTTGGTTCAAACAGGGAAGAAAGTGGGTAAGTTGTAGGATGAATCTAGGACTTGGTTCTAAGAGGAAATGGGGGAAAGTAGTAGATACTGGCTACCCAACCGGTCTCTTGGTTGAAAAGACGAAGAAAGCATGGTGGATGGCGAAGGGTGGGGGGAAGTGGACCTATCTCTTGGTTGAAAAAGGAAAGAAAGTGACGGGTGTTGGGGGACAACGCAGATGAGAATGAGCAGGTCTAGATTTCCCGTGCTCACATAGGAAAATGTCGCTGAGGAGATAAAAAATGGGACAAATGCAGACATGTTGCCTGAGTGTTTGCCCCTGCTCTCCCTACGCCCATATCGCTACCATTAATGTAAAATCACATGAAGCATTAAGCAATGCCACCTAATGTCACTATAAGTAATGGTCTAGTGCCGTCGATAAATTGAAGCAATGCCACCACCATCTTATGAAGTGCCTGCGTCTTGCTTTATTTCCCATGAATTGTGTTTTTGCAGTTACACTTAAATCTCACACCGCTAACATTGCTTCATCCTAGTGGAACTGCACAAATTTGATTGCACATTTACTGACCATGTGCTACTCTCATGACAGTAATACTAATACTATTGTTCTACATGTTAATCTAGTGGTAGTGTTGATGTGATGTGATGCTACTTACTTAAGGACACTTTCATGCTGTCAATCTAGTGCCAATTATAACACAATAGATGTTGCTGTTAATCATATGCCACTTCAAATATCTGTCACTGTTTAAATAACTGTATTTCGTATTTGTGCAAACAGGGATGTCTGTGTCCATTTCGTTTCGGGATGTCCATCTTCGTATCGTTTCTATCCGCGCAATCAAAAGCACACACCTCAGTTTTAGTAGAACTGCGCAAAATGAGATGGCTATCCCTCGTTGTCGTCGTCTAACCACCCGTCTTCCAGGTATTCCTATATTGGTAGTTACTAGGTAGAATGACCAACGCAATATAAAAGAAGTTGATTCGTACGTTTTACTTCCTGATTGCAGTGTAGGGACAAGCAAAAACAACTGCATCCTAGTCCGGAATGCACTTTCTACCAGTTCATCCATGGACCGAGGACTAGCTGGCACGACTTCCCAACGGTTTTTTGGACAGGTGCGCGGACAAGAGGCATTGCGGTCTGCTTATTTCTGCAAATAGCGGTGCTTAAATTTAGTGGAATGTACAAGACTTTCAGCTGCTCAGTACACTACATGGTTCAGTTCAGCATTCCAACTGAGAACACAATTATAATAGGTTATTCTGGAATGAGAGAAGCTAACCCTGGATGGTGGCAACAAGAAAAAACCAGAGTGAACTCCAGGAAATTTAAGCCTGCCGGGAGGCCCTTTGCTCAGAGAAGCCTTGCTTGTTTTTTCCTGATTTGTAAGCCTTCTCACAACTTTGTCTTTTGGTGTGAACTAGTATATGTTTGTTATGTTCTATGAATCATTGAGATGTATAAAATTGCTTAACTTATTCTTTTCAAGTTTTTTATGAAGCCGAGTTTAATGTGAGTGTTCCACATGAACGCTGGACTAGCATGTGAACGTTTGGAATTTACATTGTGGCCTCAGTTAACTTCATGAACCACCGTAACAAGATACATAGTTGCTTATATGTCAGGCAGCAGATTGTTGATTGTTAGCTGGTCGATAGCCTAGTGTTGAAGCGAGCTAAGCCAATGTGTCGTGTTTTGCACAACTGCTTACAAGTGGGGTAGCACCAACAGTGTTTACAAGTACTTATGTATACGTCGGCGCACAGTTCTCGAACGAGTACTCTATTTCATCAAAACACACACTACTCATATGATAAACCGTGACAACTTATGTCTTACCATGCAATATTCATGAAAAAACTAGTGAGGACACATCTGTTTCGGCAACAATTACGATGGTTCTCACATGATTCACGGGCACACAAAAGTAGCAGCAGTTCCCATAGACGGATTCAAACAGAGTACTAGCCCTAGACGGCTCGATAACAGGCAAGGTTCGGATAATTAGACACAATCCAAACTACTATTAAACACTTGCTGGGGCAACTATTTCATGGCCCGATCTAATTTGGGTTGGACACAAGACAGACCTTGCCATGAACATCATCAAGGACGTCCGACAACAGCTCAATCCTATGAACCTTCATGAAGACAACCTTGTGGCCTTGCCACTCATAAACTTGTTTGTGGAGGCATGCCATGTCATCTTCCTGCATAAGCTTGACAAGAACAGTATGCCTCACAAATGAAGGAGTAGCTTTGAACTTCTTATGCTTCAGTACACCCTGGACAACACGCCTGACAACAGTGAGGTTGGAATACAACTCTTCATTGGTATAAGCGCAAATGGCTTCCAGGATCCAACAGCCTAAAAACTATGTTTTCCCAGTGCATATATTCAGGTCATCCGCCTCATAGCGAGTGACATGTACAACCACACAATCCTTGTATGCATCAGTTCTCTAATTGAAACAGAAACAAATTCCGAATTACTTTCCAGTATAAGAAACACAAGTTATTTAAACCACTATGTATAGCATGGCATCGAAGCTAATAAAATTTTGCATTATTCATCACCACATACTTAGATGAAAAACCACAATCGAGATCGACAAAGAAGAAAATCACCTTGGGCAGCTCAGTGGGGGGGGGAGGGGGGATACATCCTCGAAGGGGGGAAAACTGCTCCTCCAGTGCCACGGGGGCTGTAACCTCAAACGGGGCGTTGACCATCTCAGTAGTGGTCGTGAGCGTATCTGGGGTCGGCTCGGTGGCTGCCTCCATCTTCTTGGAGCTCTCTGTCTCGTGGGGATCAGCCTCCCGCGTCTGCTCCAATATCAGCAAATATTTGCCTGGTTCTCCTTGGTCCATCATGAAACTGACGAATACTAGGAAACCACTGAAAGGAAAACACAATCGCAATGACAATGAAACAAAAAAAAGAGTGAGGATCGGTTACTGCTTTGCAAAAGTTCTTTTTTTTTCTTTGAACGAAAATATACCAACATCATGTATCCGCTTACCTTCCCTTCGTTGGGACAGAAGAACAGTGGTAGATGCGAGTGTTGCCTTTCTTGAAGACGGTGAGGGAGAAGGGGATTCGGTGAAGATTAAAATGACGGTTGCTTCATCCGGCAAACTTAGACTGCAAGGAGGTGGGGTTTTGTGATACGACGGCTCGTTACTGCCGTGCTACGACCGGGGTGACTCTCCGCCTGCATATTGCCTTCTAATTTGGTGGATGGCATTTGGGCCCACGTGATGCATGGCCCGCATGTCGGTGAATAAAATTATAACGGAATTCAGTAGAGGGAGACGTTTCGATGACCTAGGAGGAGCCAGAAGTGGTATTGTATCCACTGTACTAGTAGTAATTGTTTTTCTGGGTAGTTGTAGAGTGTCTCCACTGTACTAGTAGTAATTGTTTCTCCCGGCCCAAGACAAAACAACCCATCCACCCTAGTAAATAGTAAAATCAATTCAAAAGTCCATATATTTATTGAATGAGAGGCGCTACCCACACCCAGCACACCGCCCCCCAAAAAAACCTGGGTGTTCTTCTTCCTCCTCACTCGCACCCACCTCACGTCAGATCGCTCCACTCGTACCCCCAAATTCCTCACCTCACTCCTACAAAAAATCCTAGCTCCCCTTCTTCCTCACTACTATAGAAAAACCCCAGCTCCCCTTCTTCTTCACTCACACTACAAGTAAGCTCGTCATTCATTACTCTGCTCAAATCCGTGAGCGCGACGCGACGCCCTCGAAGAAAATGGAGTCGGTTGACCCCAGCGCCAAGAAGATGAGGCTCCCGCCAGCGGTTATGCCTATTGTAGATCCCGCACCCGGCAGCGCGGGGTGAAGCGGCGACCCCGCCCCATCGGATCCCAGGAACCCGTAGAATCTCAGGTGGACCGCATCAGCGATCTCCCGGACGCCATCCTTGGGGAGATCATCTCGCTTCTCCCCACCAATGATTGCTGTCGCACCCAAGTCCTCTCAATTCGGTGGCGCGCTCTATGGCGCGCTCTATGGCGCGTCGTGCCCCTTAATCTCGACTATCGTCAACTATCTCTCTTCACTGATTTTGAAATCCCCAGAGCCATCATCTCCTCCCACCAAGGCTCCGTTCAAAGACTCTGCATCCCGTCATGCTACCTGAGTAAGCTTACCATGTCCTGCATGGTGGACGCCTGGCTGAAATCCCCTGAATTCACAGAACTACAGCTGCTTGAGTTCTATTATTCCCCTGGAAATCACTTACCTGATACCGAACGCCATCTACCTATGCCCTCAGCACCGGTGTCCATCTCGCGGTTTTCCTCCTCTCTCCACACCGCCACCTTTGCGGTGTGTGACCTACCATACAATCTGGTACTAAACCTTAGACTCCCATTTCTCAAGAAACTTTCACTTCTGTGGGTTCTTATATCGGAGGCCTCATTGCACATCATCATCCACTCTAGTTGCCCTGCCCTGGAGTGCTTGGTGCTTGTTTTCACAGTTAGAATCAATTGTCTCCAAATAAAGTCGCCTAACCTTGTAAGAATTGGAATTTCTTTTGACGGAAGGCAGCTCATCGTCCAAGATGCCCCTTCATTTCAAAGGTTGATCCTTGATTCTAGTAATTCACCGTTGCAAATAACCGTCCTCTCTGTGCCTAAACTGGAGACCTTGAGTGTAATACATGATCTCGGTGCTCATTTCAATATGGTGTTTGGCTCCACAGTTCTTCAGGTACTTTATATTATCATCTACACTTGTAACCATAAGCTGCATTTTAAATTTCTACGCATAAGTTATATGTCATCTTGGAGTACACATTTTGTACTAATATTATGTTCTATGCTCAATGAAGAGTTTCTCCATGGATGGCCTATCAATGGTGCTGGATTCTGTCAAGATCTTATATATCCAAATGAATAGTTTTGATCTGAACAAGATTATTGGCATGCTGCAATGCTTTCCATGTTTGGAGAAGTTGTATATAAAGGTGATAATTTCACGCACATTGGAAGCCCGCATATAGTGTACTAGAATTAACCGTTCAGCTGTTGCTCTTTTGACACTATTTTTTTAGACCTTAACTGTTTTCAATCTTCATGTCTATTTAGGCAACAAGATGGGGTAAGAAAGTTATAATCAATCAGTGGATTCGTAAGCATCGGGATTTTCTCACTTCTCATGAGATTCGATTGAACACAATAACGCTAGAATGATATGTATCCAACCATGCAAACACTAGATTTGTCACATTCTTCCTGCTGAATGTGAGGTTACTATTGTCCATCTGGCTTAAGTTTATCAGCAGCATGGTTTTGACGGATGGTATGTGGAAGAGCAAAAAAAGGAGTTTTAGGTGGGCAAAAGAGCTTCTGAATGTGTTGGGCTTCTATTTACAACATATTGTGGTCATAATCCAGTAAATTTTACGACTCAGGATGTTCATTCTATGGACCTGACCGATCCATTTGACTGTGACTGCCGAAAACAGTGCTAGAGTTAGAAGTTGTTGCCCTTTTCAACCTGGTTTTTTTTGTAAACCTGATGAACAATTAACCCTCGTGCTTTTGTATAGTTTGTAAGCTGGAGTTAGATGTTCTTTCCCTTTTCAACTCGGCTGTGACTCTCATATTTTCTTTGGAGCAAGGAAAATGGCTTGCCAGACGTTTAATTTAGAGTGAGATATTGTAACAACTAACAAATCCCAACCAAGGGAAATAACATCACTCTCGCCGGCTTCTTGAGCTCACTGTGCATCACAGAAGCCAAGTGATTAGCCCCCACCAGCACCCACAAACTTATTTCGAACTAGCACATCAAATGGGCTGTGATAATATAGGGGATCGCAACAGTTTTCGAGGGTAGAGTATTCAACCCAAATTTATTGATTCGACACAAGGGGAGCCAAAGAATATTCTCAAGTATTAGCAGCTGAGTTGTCAATTCAACCACACCTAGAAACTTAATATCTGTAGCAAAGTGTTTACTAGCAAAGTAATATGATAGTAGTGGTAACGGTGGCAAAAAGTAATGATAGCAAAAGTAATATTTTGGGGTTTTATAGTGATAGTAACAATAGCAGTGGAAAACTAAATAAGCAAAGAACAATATAGGAAAAGCTCGTAGGCATTGGATCGGTGATGGAGAATTATGTCGGATGCGATTATTCATGCAATAGTTATTATATAGGGTGACACAGAACTAGCTCCAATTCATCAATGTAATGTAGGCATGTATTCCGAATATAGTCATACGGGCTTATGGAAAAGAACTTGCATGACATATTTTGTCCAACCCTCCCGTGGCAGCGGGGTCCTATTGGAAACTTAGGGATATTAAGGCCTCCTTTTAATAGAGTACCGGACCAAAGCATTAACACATAGTGAATACATGAACTCCTCAAACTACGTCATCACCGGGAGTGGTCCCGATTATTGTCACTTCGGGGTTGCCGGATCATAACACATAGTAGGTGACTATAGACTTGCAAGATAGGATCAAGAACTCACATATATTCATGAAAACATAATAGGTTCATATCTGAAATCATGGCACTCAGGCCCTAGTGACAAGCAGTAAGCATAGCAAAGTCATAGCAACATCAATCTCAGAACATAGTGGATACCAGGGATCAAACGCTAACAAAACTAACTCGATTACATGATAAATCTCATCCAACCCATCACCGTCCAGCAAGCCTACGATGGAATTACTCACGCACGGCGGTGATCATCATGAAATTGATGATGGAGGAAGGTTGATGATGATGATGGCGATGGATTCCCCTCTCCGGAGCCCCGAACGGACTCTAGATCAGCCCTCCTGAGAGAGGTTAGGGCTTGGCGGCGGCTCAGTATCGTAAAATGCGATGAATCCTTCTCCCTAATTTTTTCTCCCCGAACATGAATATATGGAGTTGGAGTTGAGGTTGGTGGAGCGTTAGGGGGCCCACGAGGCAGGGGGCGCGCCCCCCACCCTCGTGGATAGGGTGTGGGCCCCTGATATGGATTCTTCTTCCATTATTTTTTATATATTCCAAAAATAATCTCCATTGATTTTCAGGTCATTCCGAGAACTTTTATTTCTGCACAAAAATAACACCATGACAATTCTGCTGAAAACAACGTTAGTCCGGGTTAGTTCCATTCAAATCATGCAAGTTAGAGTCCAAAACAAGGGCAAACGTGTTTGGAAAAGTAGATACGTTGGAGACGTATCAACTCCCCCAAACTTAAACCTTTGTTTGTCCTCAAGCAATTCAGTTGATAAACTGAAAGTGATAAAGAAAAACTTTTACAAACTCTGTTTGCTCTTGTTGTTGTAAATATCTAAAGCCAGTATTCAAGTTTTCAGCAAAGATTATGAACTAACCATATTCACAATAACATTTAGGTCTCATGTTTACTCATATCAATGGCATAATGAGCTAGCGAGCAATAATAACAGATCTCGGATGACAACACTTTAACAAAACAATCATGATATGATATAACAAGATGGTATCTCGCTAGCCCTTTCTGAGACCGCAAAACATAAATGCAGAGCACCTTTAAGGATCAAGGACTGACTAGACATTGTAATTCATGGTAAAAGAGATCCAGTCATACTCAATGTAAACTAACAGTAATGGATGCAAATGACAGCAGTGCTCTCCAACTGGTGCTTTTTAATAAGAGGATGATGAATCAACATAAAAGTAAATGGATAAGCCCTTTGCAGAGGGAAGCAGGGATTTGTAAAGGTATCATAGCTCGGTTTTGAAATAGATGTGAATAATATTTTGAGCAGTATACTTTCATTGTCAATATAACAACCGAGAGATCTCGATATATTCCATGCTACACACATTATAGGCGGTTCCCAAACAGAATGGTAAATTTATACTCCCCCTCCACCAACAAGCATCAATCCATGGCTTGCTCGAAACAACGAGTGCCTCGAACTAACAAGAGTCCCGGGGGAGTTTTGTTTACAGTTATTTTGATTTGATTTGCATAAAGCATGGGACTGGGCATCCCGGTGACCAGCCATTTTTTCTCATGAGTGAGGAGCGGAGTCCACTCCTCTTGAGAATAACCCGCCTAGCATGGAAGATACAGACAGCCCTAGTTGATACATGAGCTATTCGAGCATACAAAACAGAATGTTTATTTGAAGGTTTAGAGTTTGGCACAAACAAATTTACTTGGAACGGAAGGTAGATACCGTATATAGGTAGGTATGGTGGACTCATATGGAACAACTTTGGGGTTTATGGAGTTGGATGCACAAACAGTATTCCTGCTTAGTACAAGTGAAGGCTAGAAAAAGACTGGGAAGCGGCCAGCTAGAGAGTGACAACAGTCATGAACATGCATTAAAATTAATTAACACCGAATACAAGCATGAGTAGGATATAATGCACCATGAACATAAATATCATGGAGGCTATGTTGATTTTGTTTCAACTACATGCGTGAACATGTGCCAAGTCAAGCCACTCGAATCGTTCAAAGGAGGATACCACCCTATCATACCACATCACAACCATTTTAATAGCATGTTGGCATACAAGGTAAACCATTATAAACTCCTAGCTAATTAAGCATGGCATAAGCAACTACAATCTCTAATTGTCATTGCAAATATGTTTCTTTCATAATAGGCTGAATCAAGAACGATGAACTAATCATATTTACAAAAAGAAGAGAGGTCGAGTTCATACCAGCTTTTCTCATCTCAATAAGTTCATCATATGATCATCATTATTGCCTTTCACTTGCACGACCAAATAGTGTGGATAATAATAATAGTGCACGTGCATTGGACTAAGCTGGAATATGCAAGCATTCAATTCAAGAGAGAAGACAAGGTAATATGGGCTCTTTGTTAGATCAACAATAATGCATATGAGAGCCACTCAACATTTTCATTATGGTCTTCTCCTCTCGGGCCCCAAAGAAAAGAAACAAAACTATTTACACGGGAAAGCTCCCAACAAGCAAAAGAAGAATGAGAAATCTTTTTGGGTTTTCTTATTAATTACTACTACTACAGGCATGGAAAGTAAACTAAATAAAAGCTACAAAATTTTTTGGTTTTTCTTAATGTTTATTAAGTCACACAAGAAGAAAGCTAAAAAGGAAATGAACTATCATGGATGATACAATGAAAAAGAATGAGCACCGACAACTAGCATGAGTGTGTGAACATGAATGTAATGTCGGTGAGAAATATGTACTCCCCCATGCTTAGGATTTTAGCCTAAGTTGGTCTATGCCCATGGATCAAAGTGGCCCTCTCCGGTGTAAGGAGGAGTGTCCTATGGGTGCCACTGGTTGGCGATCTCCTCTGGATCCCACTGGTAAACTAACTGCCGATAAGGGTCCAGGGGTGGTTCCGGCTCGGGCTCTGGAGCTGGTGTCACACTCTAGTATGCATAAACGTCCTCTAGTAAAACAAGGTACTTGCTTGAAAATATGTTAAACAAAGAGGGAGCAGGCAAGGTAATAGTCTCGAAGTTATTCTTACCAAAAATCAGCCTATAGTTTAGGATCTTCTTCTTATTCTTAACAATAAAATCATGTGCTACCATGCTCTTATAATCTAGAAAAATATTAGGCAACAACTTTTCCTCTTTCTCATAATGCCTAATGGGTATGTTAAAGTGTGCAGCAAGGTGCGAGGCAAAAATGCCTCCAAGGACGGGGCCCTTAGTATGGTTCAGATTTAACCGTTTAGCGACAATAGCGCCTAAACTGAAAATAGTATCTTGAAACAAGGCATGGAGCAAAATAAAAATATCAGGAGCACTAAGGTTCCCACAGTTCCCGTGACCAATTAAGCATCTACTAGCAAATATTGAAAAGTAACGTAGAACAAGAAAATGTATGCTAGTGATTCTTGCATCGGAAACTTTCCTCGTTTCCCCTACAACAATCTTATCAATAAATCCCTCCACATCATCACAATGTGGTTCCTCTATGCTGCCCTCAAAAGGTATCACACAAACCCAATAAAAATCACGAAGTGACATCTCCTTATGCTCATGAGCTCCTAGCATGGAAATGAAAGTTTTGCAAAAATATATTGGTGAGTAAGAGATACTATTCGCGTTGGTCGTGGAGGAAGGCGGTGAGGCCTGCATTCTCAGCCAAATAATAAAAATATTCATGAATCTCGGCTTCTCTCAAGAAATCATCACAAGGCCATTCACACGGCCGAACCTCCGCAGTATGAGGGAGATTATACTTGGGCTTCTTGTTCTCTTCACTTTGTTTATCCTTCGAGCTTCGGCTCAATGAGCCCCTCAAAAATCTCTTCATCTTTTTATGAAAATTTCTGGAATTTTTAGTAACTTCAAAATAAAAGTGAACCAAACTCAACAAAATTGATAGCAACAACTCCCACAAGTGCCTAGAGACTATATCATGCATTAAGACTACTTTTGACCACATAAGTTTGACATGCAAGCTCAAGAACATGGTCACCTAAGCAGCAAAAAATTGCAATAAATAAAGCACTAGAACAAAACCTAATTGGACCATTGGAGGAGTCACATACCAAAGAACAATCCCCCAAAGCAGTTTTGTGAATGGAGCTTTGAGCTAGGAGATTGAAAATGGCAGCAAGATGAGCTAGAACTCGTGCTTGAGATGGTTGGTGATTTATTGGGAGGAAGAAAGAGTGTGTGGTGGCTGGAATAAGTGGAGGGGGGCTGTCGGTTCAATATCCGGCGAATCTCGTAGTAGGGCTCCTAAGCTAGGCGTCTTGGAGCGATGGTAACATGGACACAGGATTTTACCCAGGTTCGGGCCCTCTTGATGGAGGTAAAACCCTACATCCTACTTTTGATTGTATTCATATGGGGTGTAGTACATAGTATATGTGTCTACCACGAGATTGTAGTAATGAATATGAGATTGTCTATTGACTAGCCTCGCCTCGGCTTATATGAGACACCGGAGGCCTAGGGTTTAGGAGAGTCCTTGTCTTGGGCGCCAAGTCTTGTGGAGTCTTCCTTGTATGTGGTAGGGGTTGTCCGAACTGGCCCATGAGTATGTGGCCATGGGGTCCTCGGCCCAATCTAACTGATCAGGAGATGACGTGGTGAGTACCCCCTAGTCTAGGACACCGTCAGTAGCCCCCTGAACCAGTCTTCAAGTTGGGGACGCTCCTCGATTCTTCAGAACTGTTCTTTGTCTTCGGTCGTCGGTCTTGAAAACTAGTTCAACAAATCTTCCCATCTCCTATCTTGAGGATTGCCGAGCTAAATCTGAAGATCTCACACGTCAGGTATCCGAGGAGCCCTTTAAGTCTTCGGCCTTTATCAATGCCTTGTTATTTTTATGCCACACCTCGGGTTTGAAGTTGTTCCCGGGCGGCAGCGTCCTCTTGCGTCCGAGCTCCAACGCTGGACTGCATTTGAGGTATCTTCTGCAGCCGAGCACCAACGTCGGACTTTATCCGAGCTCCAACGCCAGACTGAATCCGAACTCCAACGCTGGAGAGTATCCCAGGTAGTACACCACCGCGTCTGAGGGAGTCCTGGATTAGGGGGTCTCCGGACAGCCGAACTATATCCTTTAGCCGGACTGTTAGACTATGAAGATACAAGATTGAACACTTCGTCTCGTGTCCGGATGGGACTTTGCTTGGCGTGGAAGGCAAGCTAGGCAATACGGATATGTATATCTCATCCTTTGTAACCGGCCTTGTGTAACCCTAGCCCTTTCCGGTGTTTATATAAACCGGAGGGTTTTAGTTTGTAGGACAACATACAATCATACCATAGGCTATCTTCTAGGGTTTAGCCTCTCCGATCTCATGGTAGATCAACTCTTGTAATACCCATATCATCAAGAAAAAATCAAGCAGGACGTAGGGTTTTACCTCCATCAAGAGGGCCCAAACCTGGGTAAAAAATCGTGTTCCCTGCCTCCTGTTACCATCCGCCTTAGATGCACAGTTCGGGACCCCTACCCGAGATCCGCCGGTTTTGACACCGACATTGGTGCTTTCATTGAGAGTTCCTCTGTGTTGTCGCCGTTAGGCTTGATGGCTCCTACGATCATCGATAACAATGCAGTCTAGGGTGAGACTTTTCTCCCCGGACAGATCTTTGTGTTCGGTGGCTTCGCACTGCGGGCTAACTCGCTTGGCCATCTGGAGCAGATCGAAAGTTATGCCCCTGGCCACCGGGTCAGATTTGGAAGCTTAAACTACACGGCCGATATCCGTGGAGACTTGATCTTCGACGAATTCGAGCCCCTGCCTTGTGCGTCACACAGTCATGATGGGTACGATTTAGCTCTACCATCGGATAGTGTCCAGCAGATCGCACCGGTAGCCGCTCCGACCCTCAATTTGGAGCCAGTTGCGCCGTCCATGGATGGGTGGATGGACCCCGCCATGGAGGTCGTATCCTCAGTGGCGATCGAGCCGAATATTAACCTTACCCTTCACGGGAGCCGTGTTGTAAAACTGTTGGATCCTTCTCCGGCCACGGACTCCGAACCGCTTGCGCTCGTTCCTAACGAATCCAATTGGGCACCGATCATGGAGTTTACCTCCGCGGATATTTTTCAGCACTCACCCTTTGGCGACATACTGAACTCATTAAGGTCCCTCTCCTTATCAGGAGGATCCTGCCGAACCATGTCCGGCAGGATTGGGATGCGGATGGCGAAGAAATTCGCCGCCCGCCCACCACCCACTTTGTAGCCACTGTCGATGACTTAACCAACATGCTCGACTTCGACTTTGAAGACATCGACGGTATGGACGACGATGCAGGAGACGAACAGGAATCACTACCCACAGGGCACTGGACACCCACTTCATCACATGACGTATACATGGTGGACACACCAAAAGAAAACAACAATGAGGAACGGAAGGACGCAACGAAGGATTGTCCCCTCGAGAAGCAGTCAAAGCGGCAGCGTAAGCACCGCCCCAAATCCCGCCTCGGTAGAAACAACGATCATGTAGACCCAGCGTTAGAGCAGGGTGAACCATCGCCGGACCACGGCAACACGGAGAATCAAACCGAACAACCCGACTTTATCAAAGATAATAGTCCAGACGACATCCCACCGGACAGACACCCGGAGCAACAGAATGCCCATCAAAGGCTTGTTGCCACCGCGAGGAGTCTAAAAAAGCAGAAGCAATGGCTCAAGGCTGCGCAAGACACACTCAGAATCAGACGGAGTAAAGTACTCAACACAGCAGCGAAGTACGGCGGTAATCGCCCCACCAAGAGCTACCCGAAGCGGAAGTTGCTACCTGAATTCGATGAGGAGGCCTCAGATCCCCCACAACCAAAAATTAAAATGGCCATCTGGCCGGATAGATGACCTCACGGCCAACATAGAGCGGCAACCAACGCCGCACATAAGCCAATACGCGATCCACGCGAGGGCTCCCATAAAAAGGACGGCGCAACCAGATCCATCTATGGACCTCGCAAGCGCGCTCCAGCATACGATGCAACACAACAAACATCCGAACAACGCGGTACACCCAGATACAGGGGTGCCGCACACCCCCTATGTTTCACCGACGATGTGCTGGAGCATGAATTTCCAGAGGGATTCAAACGCGTAAACATAGAGGCATACGACGGAACAATAGACCCTGGGGTCTGGATTGAGGACTATATCCTCCATATCCATATGGCTCGAGGAGATGATCGCCACGCCATTAAGTATTTACCCCTCAAACTCAAAGGGCCAGCTCGGCACTGGATTAAAAGCCTCCCCGAAAGCTCCATTGGAAGATGGGAAGAGCTTGAAGACGCTTTTCGGGCAAATTTTCAAGGGACTTATGTCCGACCTCCGGATGCGGACGATTTAAGTCATATAACTCAACAGCCAGGAGAGTCAGCCCGAAAGCTTTGGAACAAGTTTCTTACTAAAAAGAAGCAAATAGTCGACTGTCCAAACACCGAAGCCTTGGCAGCTTTTAAACACAGCGTCCGAGACGAATGCCTTGCCAGACACCACGACCAAGAAAAGCTGAGAACAATGGCAGCATTAACAAGCCTCATAACCCGCTTTTGCGCGGGCGAGGACAACTGGCTAGCCCGATGCAGCACCAGCGACCCAAGTACATCCGAAGTTAGAGATGGAAACGGGAAATCACGATGCTGCAAAAATAATAAGCGCCGGAATAAAGAAGACAGCCCGAAGAGCACGGCGGTAAACGCTGGATTCAGAAGCTCTCGGTCAGGTCAGCAAAAGCCGCCCTCTAAAGGCGCCAGAGATGAACTGTCCAGCTTAAACAAAATTCTGGACCAAATATGTCAGATCCATAGCACCCCCAATAAACCTGCAAATCATACCCACATAGAATGTTGGGTCTTCAAGCAGTCCAGCAAGCTCAACGCCGAACCTAAGGGGCAGGATACATCAAGCGAAGACGAGGATGAGCCTCGCACGCAAAACATTGGGGAACCGAAGAAATTTCCACCAGAAGTCAAAACAGTAAACGTGTTACACGTGAAAAAGGGGAGAAACAAAGCGGCACTCCCACTTAAATATGCCCAAGGGCCTATCACCGCGGAGTTCTGCCACTGGCTGTCTCAACCGATCACCATCGACCATCAGGATTACTCGGCAAGTATCCGACGTGCAGGATGGGCTGCCTTGGTATTAGATCCAATAATTGACGGATACCATTTCACACGAGTCCTGATGGACGGTGGCAGTAGTCTAAACCTGATATATCAGGACACAATCCGCAAAATGGGGATAGACCCAACAAAAATTCGCCACAGCAATACTACCTTTAAAGGTGTAACGCCAGGCCTAGGGGCTCATTGCACAGGCTCCCTGCTACTAAAGGTTATATTCGGCTTTCCCGATAAGTTCCGTAGCACAAATTTAACCTTCCACATTGCTCCGTTCCAAAGTGGTTATCAAGCACTACTTGGACGTGAAGCTTTTGCGCGCTTTAATGCAATACCGCATTACGCTTCCCTCACGGTTAAGATGCCCGGTCCACGTGGCATCATTATATTAAATGGAAATATTGAGCGATCCCTGCGCGCTGAAGAGAGTGCGGCTGCCTTGGCAGCCGCACACTAAAATGGTCGCACCAACTAAAGAATTCGATAGGTCGTCAAGACCACGGACACGGTTATGCGAGTCCGGCGCAGCTATATGTAATTCATACAGGTTTGATGACCACACCCCTATTACAAATACAAGGGGCTCAACGCGTGCAGACAAGTGGCAATTTTTACTCATCTTGAACTGTACATGGTTTCTTTAAACCTACTTTTTTGCACAACAACTTTTCACCTAAGTTCCTCTCTTTTACAGATGACCATCGTGCTACACCCGTCCAGGATACGGCACAATAGAGACACAGGCGCAGACATGCAGCAGGGACCCGATCAAAGGATTCTTTTTAGATTAAGACCCTGCGTCAACCTTTTTTACTGTCTCTTGTTGATACACATCCCTTAGATTCTCAGTACAATTGAGAAGGATGCTTACGTCTTGGCATGAGGCCACACCAGAACAATGCATGTACCTGGACACTAGGGGCTTCTTACAAAGGGCACTGTTTAGGCCCGGTTTACACCATAAAGACCGAATACCTTAGGGAGTGTTCGGCGTCACGAGTTTGGCCTTATATGCATTAGCTCCGAATCATGTCTTTGGTCAAATGTTGGGTTTGCCCGGCTCTTGTGTTTTGTTGCCTTACGTTCCGCTCTATCAGCTAAGGCGGCACCAGGAGAACTACTGCGATTGTGCCCTGGTTCATCCGGACGAGCACCTCCGTATAGAAAGCCGAAAACTGACTGTCATGACATAGCGCGAGACTGGTCAACCACTCGATGACCTATGGGAATCTTAGAATTCCTCCGCCTTAACGAAGGGCCATTTCCCAGCCAGGCATGTACGCACCCCGAACTCGGGTGAGTGCGGAGCCACCAGGGGCTATATAGTAGCCCCACTGTCAAACTCCTATGGCTAAGTGAAAGTGTTAAAGCATTATAGTCCGGTTGCCTGGTTCGCTGCGCCATCACCTCCTTATTAGGACCAAGACGTTGGATTAAGTGTGAATACGTGTCTTTTGCGAACACTCCCGCATTATATGCGTGGGGGCTGAAGCCAACGACTGCAATCTTTCAGGTTATATACATGAATATGTAAATGGCCGCACAGGAGGCATCACAATACTTTCAGTCACAAGTATAAATACAGCCTTGATAAATTCAATAAAAACATTGTTTTTACAATGGGAATACATGTCATTCAAACATAATATTCTTCGAGCACTGGGCCTCTATCAAACGAGCACCCTCAAGAACTTCTTCAAAATAGTGCTCGGCAGCCACTCGGCCTATGGCCGAACCCTGCGCCGCAATAGTGGTAGCATCCATCTCTGCCCAGTATGCTTTTACACGGGCAAGGGCCATCCGCGAGCCCTCTATGCACGCCGACCTCTTCATCGCATTGATGTGCGGCACCGCACCAAGGAACTGCTGCACTAAGCTGAAATAGCTGTTCGGCTTCGGATTTTCTGGCCACAGACGATCTACGACGGACCTCATGGCAAGTCCGGATAATCTATTGGGTTCGGCCCATTCGGCAAGCTGATCAGTCAGTGGAAGCGGACGCTCTAAAACGTTAAACTGCGACCAGAATAGCTTGTCCACTTCCCGATCTATTTGATCTCGGAAGTACTCGGCCGCATCGACAACACTCGTCGTCAAATCTAGATATGCGTCTACCGAACTCCACAACCGATCTAGAGGGGCATACCGCGGATCTCCAAACTTCCTCCGCAGCAAAAAGGTCTTTGCAGCCACAATATCACCGGCTTCACGCAGCTCCTCCTTCTTCGCACTCATGGCAGAGCGGGTGTCTTTGGTCGCCATCGTGGCCTTTCCAAGGTCCGTTGCCTTCGCTCTGTTCTCTTCTTCAAGGAACTGGCAATGGTCGGCAGTGTCTTTTAACTCTACGGCCATCTTGGCCATCTTCTCTTTGCTCTCACAATGCGCGGCCTTCTCGGCTCTTAACTCTTCGACCGCCTTCAAAGCAACCGCATTACTACTGCTTGCTTGATCTTTGGCTCGGGCAAGTTCCGCCCAAAGGATCTCCATGGTGGCAGCTCCATTTGCAGTCAAAACATATTAAAGATATTGGCATCACGCTGCTCTTGCTATGTGACATTCACCAGAAAACATCACTTACCCTGTGCCTTGTCAAGCCGCTTGTTAACAAGCTCGATGTCGGCATCTGCCACATCCAGTGGCCGCTTTAGTTCGGCAAACTGATGTCTACTAGACAACCTTCTTCTTGTAGACGTTGTTGGGCCTCCAAGTGCGGAGGTTTGTAGGACAATAGTAAATTTCCATCAAGTGGATGACCTAAGGTTTATCAATCCGTAGGAGGCGTAGGATGAAGATGGTCTCTCTCAAGCCACCCTGCAACCAAATAACAAAGAGTCTCTTGTGTCCCCAACACACCCAATACAATGGTAAATTGTATTGGTGCACTAGTTCGACGAAGAGATAGTGAAACAAGTGGTATATGGATAGTAGATAAAGGTATTTGTAATCCGAAATAATAAAAACAACAAGGTAGCAAGTGATAAAAGTGAGCGTAAACGGTATTGCAATGATAGGAAATAGGGCCTAGGGTTCATACTTTCGCTAGTGTAAGTTCCCTCAACAATACTAACATAATTGGATCACATAACTATCCCTCAACATGCAACAAAGAGTCACTCCAAATTCACTAATAGCGGAGAACGAACGAAGAGATTATGGTAGGATACGAAACCACCTCAAAGTTATTCTTTCCAATCAATCCTGTGGGCTATTCCTATAAGTGTCACAAACAGCCCTAGAGTTCGTAATAGAATAACACCTTAAGACACAAATCAACCAAAACCCTAATGTCACCTAGATACTCCAATGTCACCTCAAGTATCCGTGGGTATGATCATATGATATGCGTCACACAATCTCAGATTCATCTATTCAACCAACACAAAGGACCTCAAAGAGTGCCCAAAGTTTCTACCGGAGAATCATGACGAAAACGTGTGCCAACCCCTATGCATAGGTTCCCAATGTCACGAAACCCGCAAGTTGATCACCAAGACATACATCAAGTGTTCTCAAATCTTTAAAGACTCAATCTGATAAGATTACTTCAAAGGGGAAACTCAATTCATTACAAGAGAGAAGAGGGGGAGGAGAAACATAAGATCCAACTATAATAGCAAAGCTCGCGATACATCAAGATCGTGCCAAATCAAGAACACGAGAGAGAGGGAGAGATCAAACACATAGCTACTGGTACATACCCTCAGCCCTGAGGGAGAACTACTCCCTCCTCGTCATGGAGAGTGTCGGGATGATGAAGATGGCCACTGGTGAGGGATCCCCCCTCCGGTAGGGTGCCGAAACAGGGTCTCGATTGACTTTTGGTGGCTAGAGAGGCTTGCGGCGGCGGAACTCCCAGTCTAATCTCTGTTCTGGAAGTTTTACGATACGTAGGTATATATGGGTGCAAGGGGTACGTCGGTGGAGCTTCCACTACAAAAAAAGACACATCCGTGACATTTTGGGCTGAACAAAAAAAATTTCTGTCATACATATGACACTTCTATGACGATAATTGTGACAAAACCCGGTATCATCATAGAAGTGTCATATGTATGACAGAAAATGGGCTCCTACTTCTATGGCAAAAAATCATGACAGAAAATGGGCTTTTCGTTATGGGCGGGCCGAAGACGCAGCTGCATGACATTCTTTGGGCCGTCCATGACGGAAAAAACCGTGGTAGAAGCGAGGGGGGGGGGAATTTGGGGAGTTCCCGGTTATGGTGGGAGGTCAGGGGCCGAGCGATGCGCATTTCTCTCGTACACGTACGCGCGTGTGTGCGAGGCATTGGCTCTAACTAAACCCGAGCGAGGCGTTGGGCTCTAACTGAACCCGAGCGATTGCACTGCAGGCTACGCGTTACTGAACCCGAGCGATCGATCGATGGCTGTTAACTGAACCCGATCGAGCGATTCCTTGGCTACTGCTACTAACTGAAGCCGATCGATGCTGCCTCTGGATGAACAGTGAGT
>NC_041382.1:119952612-119978087 GCF_002162155.2 Triticum dicoccoides
GTTGCCTTTGGATGAGCATGACCCCGATCGATCGAGCCGGTTGGGGCTGGATGAACAGGACCCCGTGGAGGGCTGGATGAACAGGACCACCCCGTGGAGGGCAGGATGAACAGTAGACGGTGGAGGGGTGCCCGTGGAGGGGTGGTTGAACAGGACCCCGTGGTGTGGAGGGCTGGATTAACAGTAGACGGTGGAGGGGTGGTTGAACAGTAGCCAGTGGAGTAGCGCGCGGTGGAGGCTGGATGAACAAGAGCCCGTGGAGGCTGGAGGAGATCGACGGTGGATGAACAGTAGCTCGTGGAGGCTGGAGGGGGTCGACAGTGGAGATGAACAATATCCCGTGGAGTCCTGTTTTGCGGTACGCCACACCCCTCCCGATGAACAGGACCCCCGTTTCGACCGTAGCACTCCAACACAAGTCCGTTTCCTCCGTTTTGCGGTACGCCACACCCCTCCCCATCAACAGGACCCCCGTTTCGACCGTAGGAGGTCCGTTTCCTCCATTTTGCGGTACACCACACCCCTCCCAATCAACAGGACCCCCGTTTCGACCGTAGGAGGTCCATTTCCTCCGTTTTGCGGTACGCCACACCCCTCCCGATCAATAGGACCCCCGTTTTGACCGTAGGAGGTCCGTTTCCTTCGTTCTGCAGTACGCTAGGCCTCGTTTCCATCGCCTCTTCCATCCAAGCCCTCTCGATTAACACGACCATGCATTCCGTTCCGACCCATGAACACGACGATGACGCTGTTTCTCCGTTCCGACCCAGCCATGTACATGAGCCCTCGCCGTACGTATGCGCGAGTAGGCATTCGAGACCCCGCCCGTATGTACACATACGTGGCCGTATTTTCTTTCTTGCTCCCTGGCCGCTGTACGTACGTGTACATGCTACGTGCGCGCCTCTACTATGACACGTGCGTGCCTCTACTACGACATGTGCGCGCCTCTACATCCACCAGTATATATGTACGTACACATTCGCGACCAGAATGACAAAGCTACGTACACTTCGACCAGGTGGGTCCCGACTGGCAAGCACTTCCTTGCTTGCGAAGATGTAGCTGGTGGGTCCCAGCAGTCAGGGGGGCGAATCGTTTTTTTCGGACGCACTTCCTTGCGTGCGAAGGTGTAGCTAGTGGGTCCCAGCACTCAGGGGGGAAACGTTTTTTTTCACGAAATATGATGGCCCGTCCGGTGGGTCCCTGCTGTCAGGTGGAGCAAACATTATTTTCTGCGTAATAAGGAGGCACTTCCTTGCTACCGCCGTGGACCCAGCTGTTAGCCTCTCCATGTATAGTCCACGTCCGATGGAAGTCATTCCTTGACCACGTTGACCATGCCGTGCCGAGAGCACCAGGGCGGTGGACGACGGCGAGGCCTAGGAAGGGGACGACACGGAGCTGGTGAAGACGCGGCAGTGGATGCCCACGCGGAGAGGAGTATGAGGGTTCACTCATTCGGCTGCGGTGTGAGGCTGCCATCACCGTGGGGCTGGCCAGCAGTGGGAATAGTAGGGGGCAGTGAGGCCTCTGCGGCAGCACAGCCGCCCACGGGAGGCAGGAGCAGGCGGCGTGACCGGCGCTGCTTTGGGCGGCTGGAGCAAGAAGACCAGAGGTTGAAGAAGCACTACGGCCGTTGGATGGACATCATACGGTCACTGGAGCTAGAATCGTTCATATTGTCTAAGTTGGCAAAGCCCTTCGTCTCCGTCAACTTAGTAGGCCCACAAGTCAGCCTCCCACCAAGGTGGGTCCCAGCTAGGCGGTGGAGTATTCATTTTTTTGTGCGTAATAAGGAGGCACATCTGGTGGGTCCGAGCTGACAGCGGGGGGAACGTTTCGACTATACGAGGCCTCGCCGTCGCCGGAGAATAACAGCAGGTGTGGGTGAGTAGAGGGATGGCTAGGCCAGCGATGGGAGTACAGTGGGGCGGTGAGGCCTGCGCGGCAGCAGAGCCGGCCGCATTGAGGAGGGAGCAGGCAGTCCCGCCGGCGCCTGTTTGAGCGGCTGGAGCAGGAAGAGCAAATATTGAAGAAGCACGACGGCCGTTGGATGGCCATCCAACAGTCACAGCTTGTGCGTCAACCTTTTTTTAAGAAAGCCTCAAATCTGTGGGAAACAGCATACATCCCATCTGCCATTATTTTTAATAATTTACAGCCCATTTGCTAATTATTAAGGTTTTTTTACCATATTCTTTTTGTTAGCATTACAGCCTATATTGTGGCCACGGTTAAAAAATTATACGAAATTTTGCATATTTCGGTGCGGTCCGAACTGTTTTTAATCCCAAAATTTTGACTCACATTCAAAATAATTTTAAAAATAAATGTATATCAATATAAAATCCAACAAATTCTCCACGCATAAAAATTAATGTAATTTCAAATCTCGAAATGAAAAAAAGATATTTGAAACTAATTGCCGGTTTGATGTGTTTTAAAAATGTACAGCCCATTTCTCATTACTGATGGGCCATTTTCTCGGCCAGCCGAATGAAAGCTCTCCTCCTCGTCTTGAAAGATTTGCAGCCCAACAGGCCTGACAAAGCGACTTACATGGCAAATCACAAAAAAACTGGGCTGTGGCCGTGGACCCAGTTGTCAGCCTCTCCACGTACAATACTCTTTCGATGGAATGTCGTTGACCACGTTGACCACGCTGCGCCGAGAGCACCAAGGCGATGGATGACGGCGAGGCCTAGGAAGGGGATGACGCGGAGCCGGGGAAGACACGGCAGTGGATGCCCACACGGAGAGGAGTACGAGGGTTCACTGGTTCGGCTGCGGTGTGAGGCTACCGTCGCCGCAGGGCCTGACTAGCGGTGGGAGTAGTAGGGGGCGATGAGGCCTCATCGGCAGCACAGCCGGCCACTGGAGGCGGGAGCAGGCGGTCTCCCCGATGCTGGTTTGGTCGGCTGGTGCAAGAAGAGCAGCGATTGAAGAAGCAGCAGGACCATTCGATTCAAATCCAACGGTTACTGTTGCTAGAATTGTTTGTTGACTAAGTTGACAAGCCCTGCGTACGCGTCAACTTAGTAGGCCCACAGGTTAGCCTCCCAACCGGTGCACCCCAGATGTCAGTGGGAGGAATCATTTTTTCGCGTAATAAGGAGGCAATTGATTGCGTGCGGCCAGGCCAGCGGAGGGAGTAGGGTGGGCCGGGGAAGCCTGCGCGGCATCACAGCGGGCCACAAGAGGAGGGAGCAGGCAGTCCCGCCGGCACTAGTTTAGGCAGCTGGAGCAGGAAGATCAGAGATTAAAGAAGCACGTCGGCCGTTGGATGGACATCCAACACTAACTGCTGCTAGAATCGTGTGTTCACTGACAAAGCCTTTCATGAACAAGTCAGCCTCGAAATCCGTGGCATGTACAGCCCATTTGCTATTATTTTTATATTTTTTACTCATTTTCTAATTCATATGGAATTTATTGCAGCCCGTTTTCCATTTTTAGAATTGCTGGCCATTTTCTGGTCAGTACCAAGGTCAAAAAATTAACTAAATATGTGGGAAATTTTGAAAATTCGCAATTTTTTGCTGGGGAACGAAATATTCTTAATCCAAAAATTAATAGTCATAGTAAAACAAATTTAAAAATAAATTAGTACTATGTCATGTTAAATCCAATGAAATACGTATAAGATATCAGTGAAGAACAAAAACAAAAAAAGAAACTTATATCCCATTTCCTATAATTTTTTTGGAATTTTCAACCCCTTTTGATATTACTTTTAACAAACATTGACCATACTCTTAAGCCAGGCCGGAATGCATCCCTCCTCGTCTTGAAAGATTTGCAGCCCAGTAATTTGGAGAAAACAAATAGGCCTAGCTTGGGTATTCTTCAAAAAGAAATACTGGGCTAGCTATTTTCCCAAAGACCTGGTGCATGAGCATTTAGTTTTATTTATTTATTTATTTACTTATTTATGTTTAGGGGACCATGAGCATGTAACTGGGCCGGATTCATGTGAGAGCCTCCCTTCCAGTTAATTATGGGCTTCTCTATTGGGCCTTCATCATTGGGCTGCATGTTATCAACAAGTGGAAAATGTGTTTCGAGTTTCAAAAAAAAATGTGTTCCGTCTGATAAATAGTATGCGCTACGTATGGTACGGGGCATTAAAGGATCGAACCGTGCAATGACTTCCAAAACATTGTGTTTGTCGTTCTAACTACATATTTATTCAACCAACAGACAAAATATACTACTGATTGTACATTGAAAACAGCAGCAGCAGCAACCAGGGTTGGGGGTGCAAGAGAAGCAGTAAACAGGCCAGAAGAGTGAAGACGCAGCTCTCTCTTCCACACCAAACATCAGCCATCATTACAAAAGGGCTACCAAAAAAGAACAAGTGTATGCATCAAACTAAATAAAGTTCCTACTACACCAAGTGTACGCATCTAACTAACTGGCTCAGTTAGACATTACTATTTATTAAGCTGTGGAGATTGGCTGACGGCTTGAACCAGATGGGTGCCTGACGAGGGAAACTCCGGCTAGCAGGTCGAAGTCTGATACTTGCGACCCTCTCTCCTACTTTGGGCTGTAGAGCGTGGCGGCACATATCAGGGTATGGTGCATGCAGAGACGCATGGTACGCTGTGTACACACAGTTTTGCCTGATGAACAAACTGTGTTGCCATCCTGATCCTTGCCATTGGTTATGTCTTGGTTAATCGGATAATTCAGTCCGACAAACAGAGAGCGTGTACCAAGGCTACTTACCAGCCTCCAGTCAAAAATTCCTGAAGGCCCAGAGAAGCTGGGATCCTGCTCAAAGACCTTGCAGTGACTGTGATTGTATTCCACGAAACAACACGTCTGGTACGTGCAAACGATCATCAATCTTTCGTCGTCGTCTGATCGAGCCCGGAACCACCTGCAACTGCCATGCCGCTTTTCTTTGAAAGGTTCTGGGATTAGGAAGGGTAGGGACACCAGGCGGCCTACAACATCATATCAAGTTGGAGTCAAATAAAAAAGGGCTCTTGGTTTATTTAATCTTAAGAACAGCATGTTATGAGCATAAATATTTTTCAGCAAATGTTGACAGTAATATAAGCAAGCCATCATGATATCATAGGAAAGTAACATACTGCTGTAACAGCCGTTTGTAGCGATGACTGGAGTAGGCCAGCAGTACTTCCAGCCATAGAAGGAGTCGACAGCGTAAATGAAGCCCTTGTGTTCAATTGCATCAGAGAACCATGGAGGATGTATGATCCTGCGATGGACGTGCAGATTTATCCACTTACCGCAATGACCTATCAGATAGGCGAGACCACGGTTGAAGAATGCAATTAGCCTGAAGTCTTTATAATTCGCAGATCTGGTGGGCACTTGGCAGATTACAACCTTGAGAAAATCAAACTTGGTATCATGTAGGCTACTATAAGATTCCGAGTATTCTGGGCCGCGGTGCCAAAGCAGTGCAGTGTTAATCGAAGGAAGGGGGATCAATCGTCGGGTGTAGACCTCCATGAGCATCCAGCTGCCGCGACCGTCGATGAGCACCATCCAAGACATGTTCATGCCGACCCAGTACATATCGTTAATGTAGTTGAGGCTGATGGGGATCGGGTCACAGTCAAGGGGGTCGATGCTCGCCACCCTACGATCATTATGTTGTGTGACACGCTGTTTCTGAAGATCAGGCGGCATCAGCAAGCAAGGAGCTGGCTTAAAAAGCTCCGACCTGAGGGCTTTGAGTAAACGGTAGAACCCCGACGAGCACGCGGCGAGCGGCATGGTACTGAGATTGTCCACATGGGAAACAATGAGCTTGATTACCTCTGTGGGGTGCGAATTCCAGCCACTCTTTCGATGGGCGCTGCTCGGTTCTGCCATTGTTAGTGCTTGGGTTTCGGACGAGGGGGAGGCGCCTTAGCGGGGATGGAACATTGGACGAGATTATGTGCGGACAATGATGGAGAAGCGAATATGTGCTGCGGGAAGTGGATAGGTGATGATGACTACAACACGCCGCTTGACTTATGAGACACATACCAGCAACGTAGGGTCATGTCGATGCCAGACAACTTGCTTGAGTGATCACAGTACTGGTACTCCCTACAGTGCTATGCCCTAACTTGCTTGAGTAGAGTACTAGAGTAGGACTCTGCTCTACTACTAGCACCGGAGGCGTAGTATATTCTAATCTAAAATAGTTACAAACTTCAATGCCCGAGCGTGGAAAGACTATGAACCGTGCTCAAAGACCGTGTCTACTTGGTGTTTGGACATGGGCGACAACCTCAACGCCAACGGTGCTGCTCCCGTTGCACCGTATGTGTTTATGTCCTTCCTGTTCGAAATCGTGGTAGAATTCATGTTTCTACTCTGTATCCTACTACTATGCTAGTCCACATTATTAGTTTCATCTCTATTATAGCCATCATGATTTATTTTGTGCTTATTCAGATTAAATCTCGTAGTAACTTGCTCATATATTCAACTGGCGCAACGTCCCCTACAGCCACTCACCATGGACGGCCTGGTCGATGTTGGAATTTTGCTAGTAGGCCTTTATAAGGTGAGCTCTTCTACCACTTGTATGAGCATGAGAAGAGGAGACCTACACACGTGGGCGGCGACACTGGATACGCCGAGCATACTTGGACTCTGCGGAGCTGGGACTTTCCCGCCGATGTGGACATGGAAAACCCATGGTGTTATTTGGACTCCAACAATGTGCATGGGGACTCCAAGGAGGTTCACCTGGACATCTGCATTTTCAAGTTAAATGTTGATCATTAGTCTTCGCTCAATGTAATCCGCTGTCTAAGCATGTGGAGACTTTCATGCATGATCTTGCTCTATTGGAGTATCGCGCATGAATAAAAGTGTATCCATTTATGGTTTAGTCTAGAATCTTCCATGTATGAATTTTTACTACAGTACTGGTGAAAGACTTATGATGAACCATTTCTTACATATCCTCTGCCCCCTCCCAAGTCATCCTGATTTAATCCCTCCGTCTAGGTGTATAAGGGCATGGTTAATACTTAAATAGTATAGCCAACTGTTGGCTACAAGAAAGTGCCATGTCATCTGTAGCCAACATGTATAACAATGGATACTCAAAAACTAATTCTTGAAGATCATTTCCTGCAAAGCACAATAAGAGTTATTTCTTCACAAGTTTTGGATGCAGGTTGAACAGTTGAACGTTTTTGTTTGCAAAAGATACTTTTTATCTATTTCACCCAGATGTTTGAGAGCTCTAGAGATGAAATAATATCCGAACAAACCTAACCAAATGAACTAACCGAGGCATCTCCATCTTAATTTTCTCTTGCAAGTCGTGCATGGTCCCTCCATCGTGAAAATGCTCGGGCCGTCGCATTGATTTGCATGCATGGATAGCACCACCATATTTTCAAAGGAGGAGCAAGCTCTATATTTCAGCCAAGGCATGCATGATTTGAGGAATTATGGTTGGGCATGCATGTAGGAAAGGGAGGAGAGTAATTTGCATGCGAGGGATTAAAGGAAGGGAGGCCAACGGCTAGGCATTCAAAGGAGGCTGCATGCAAGATTACACGGGATCTAGATACTAGTCCCAAAACCAGTTCCTCTTTTTGCGGACATGCCTTAGTACGAAAGATTGACAAGTTAGGCCCTGTAAAAATGGATGGAGGGAGTAGTAGTACGTGTAGAGGGCGGCGCTGCACGGGAGTCTCACCTCTCACCCCGCTCGTGGCGCGGCAGTAAAGCCGTCATATCACAAAACCCAACCACTCCCATTAATAAGTGGCCTGGTAAAATAAACGGACAAGCAACCATCACATCCCTCCGTCTTTTTTGCATTTCATCTCTCTGCATTTACTTTCTCCGGTTCATCTCGCACACTCGATCCCTAGCTACTACTCCTAGGGCCAATTCTTTTGGCGGCTTCCCCAGCTTTTCCCACAAGACTAGTCACAGTGGAGAGTAACAATAAGGCGCCTCACTCATTTATTTGGGCTTCTAAACTACTATTCCGTCCTGGTTTATTCCTCACCATTGTAATTTGTGCTAAATTTTGACCAAAGATTTAACTGGTTTTTCCTCACCATTGTAATTTGTGCTAAATTTTGACCAAAAATTTGACACAGATTACAATGGGGACCAATAAACTAGGACGGAGGTAGTAGTTATGGGATTACTAATCTATAAGCCTAAAAGGACTGGCCCCTCGTACTCTTACTAGTAGTAGTACTCAAGTTGGAATTCCAATTGCACGGCACAACCTTTTAGGCAAAAAAATTGATACAGGGTGTAGGAAGCGGTTTGGGAATTTGCATGCCTTTCCAACCATTGAGATACTCCGTACAAAGTACGACAGAGAAATAACCACAGAGAAGGAAGCTAAAAGTAAACAATCAAACGAGCATTTTTGCATTTGTTTTGCATTGAATCGTTTCACAAGCTTGACTAGAGTTGTTTTTCCACTTTTACAAAAACCGCATCTTAATGTTAAAACGTGCATTTGCACGTACATAAGTAATAGTTGTACTCCCTCTGTCTAGGTGTATAAGTCTTCCCTCCTTCTTGGTCACGGTGCACAACCGAAGATGACTTATTGACCTGGACGGAGGGAGTAGCACAGTCTGCAAGCATATATCGAGAGAGACGTGTAGTGTGATAGTATATAGTAAAGTTTGTGCTATATGCACATACTTACAAAATGTGTACGAATACACAAGGTTTCCAAACTTTCCCTTTTACATACTTAATTAAGGACGCTAAAAATTCCTGAATGTTCGGGATTTATCACTTGCGTCCCAAAACTAATGAGATCGCCTTACGAAACAAAAATTATACTCCTCCTAAAAGCCATGGCGCTCCCACGAGCGCTTGCAGCGCGCCACGAGTGCCCTGGTGCGCGGCCATTTCCCAGCGCGCCAACACAACGCCTCATCCTCAGCCTCGCAACTCGCGAGGTGCTGATTCGCGGCTTGACAGCGGGCGAGCGTGATCTCACCGGTGTGGTGATCCGGCGCCAACAGGTACTCCTCCTCGCTGGAAGAGTGCACCCGGTCCATGTACCGCCAAGCGTAGATGAGGCGCTTGGGCCCGACTGCACTCAGGGCGTCGGCACAGGCGTCCTCCGCCACCCTCACGGCCCTCGCACGAGCCTTCTGCCAAAGAGCCAATTGCCTGACTCTCTCGGACACGACATAGGCCTCCCAGGCAGCTTGTTCCGCGGTGCGCTTCTCTTCCTCGGCCTTCTTCTCCACCTCTATTTTGGCGCGCTCTCCTGGAGGCAAAGCCTCCCACAAGGTGACATCCATTTCTTTCCAAAGCTCCTCAAGGCTGGTGGCTCGGCGGGCGGCGCGACGTTCTCCTCGTAGCGGGGAGCCGACGCGTCCTCCGGCGCGCGTGCTGGCGAGATTGGGAACACCGGCGCGTCCACCTCGACACGTCGCAGCGAGGAGAGGAACACCAATGCGTCCTCCTCGACTAGTGGTGGCAAGGAACAGAACGGCGACGCGTCGCGTAGCGGCGAGGAGTTGAACACCGACGCGTCCTCCTCGACTAGTGGCGGCGAGGAACAGAACGGTGACGCGTGACCGTCCGCGCGGTGCTGCGAGGGGCTCCTAGGGCTTGGGAGGGGTGATGCCGTGGTGGTCGACGTGAGAGGGAGGGGGAGGAGATAGCGATGAACGTGAACGTGAGGGGGAGGAGATAGCAATGTCGTGGGAGGCACAGTATTTATAGCGAGCAATGGCACACCTACGTAAGATATGGACTGAGCTGCACTGACTTAACTGCAGGTCCAGTTGCGTCACTGACATGTGGGCCAGACCCATGTTGGGCCCATATGTCAGTGACTGAATGCACCTGCAGTTAAGTAACAGCTACGTGGGCATATTTGTTGGAGTAAATTACGGGGGAGCGAAGGGGTGGAAATATTGTTGGCCACAACGGATTGGACGAGCGTGCGGGACGAGAGTCATGCATGAAGATTTTTTCACATGGGGTGGAGTGGTGGGACCGCCGGAGGGAGAAGGAGAGTTTGGCAGGCATATTATTTCCACACATGGAGAGGAAAAGATTTGGAGACGAACGGGCTTCCTGCAGGTATGGGGAACGGTGCATAATAAGTCATATTGCATGCTGGGCTAGGTATAGTCTCAAGTCATTAAAAACAAACACGCCCCACACATGTTCATATTTCAGGATGCACTAAATTATTGCATGTGATGATTAAGGCTGGCCATAATGGTGGTATCTTAGCACACGGGAATAGCAAACACTGATGTGGCAAAGAATTAAAGAAGAGAGGGGTGGTTAGCGTAACTAGTGTTCATGCATGCATTGGTAAACACATTTTTTTGTGGAGAACGACAACAGTAGTTGAGTACTTTTGCAGACTTCAAAAACTATTCCACAATGTGTCAACATTCACAATGTCAAATCAATATTTTTACACTCATTATAAAACGTAGTTCTTATACTCATTATAATCAGTACTCCCTCCGTCTAGGTGAGCAAGTCATCTTAGATTGTGCACTGTGACCAAGGAGGAGGGGAAAACGAGAGATCTTAATGTTTATTTGCAAATTAATAGCATTGCATGAAATGAACTAACCACTGCATGTCATGTTTGGTAGTCTCAAGTCATTAAAAGCATGCACACCCACATCTCCTATTGGTTGATATGTCAAGAAACAAGAAACGAGGTAGAAGTTAATGCACCGCGCCTAAGTGTTTTTGGAATATTGTATCGAATGGGTGTACTGGTGTGGCTGGTTAATTAATATAAGGTGGTGTTCAAAAAAAGTATAAACTTGGTCAAACACTTTGCAAATGGTTGACGGGAGTAAAAAGGACGAGAGGGAGTATCATGCATGCGGAGTAGGCAAAACATTGCTTCTCTAAAAAAAGGCAAAAAAATTTTGATCATTTATAGCCGGTCGAAGTCTCCAAGGGCGCGACCGCGCGAGGGAGACGAAGGTCGTGGGAGGCACGACGTTTGACGAAATTAAGTGAAGTTACATCCACGCACCAGCTTGGCGTGCGAACAGGCAGAAGCTATACTGTCAGGCCTACGATATGGGTCTAGTAGACATGACATCTAGTGGGTCCCGCATAGTTCTTGAGAACTCTTTGGGGGCTTGCAGTCGTTTATCCACCGGGCAAGCCAGCAACCCCACGCCGTTCGCACGCCCTACTCGTCCCCGTCTTCTACCTTACAACAGTTCGCTCCCGGTCGTCCTGTCCTTTCACATTAGTTCGCTCCCAGTTTTTTTTTGCGGGGTACAACAGTTCAACTTCTCCTAACCCTCCTCCAAAATCCATGGCCTCCCAAATCTCCATGGTCTCTGCTGAGTACCAGGTTAGAGC
Source organism: Triticum dicoccoides (assembly GCF_002162155.2). NCBI lineage: Eukaryota > Viridiplantae > Streptophyta > Magnoliopsida > Poales > Poaceae > Triticum > Triticum dicoccoides. The sequence continues at coordinate 119,963,956 of NC_041382.1, forward strand.
CATCACCGGTGATTAGTTCATTGTCATCTACACACGTGGATCCGAGACGGTGAAAGCATGGCTTGCTCGCATCCTACGCATGTTCAACAGTTCAACGGATGAGTGGGTCACTGGGCTAGATGTTGAGTACACCACAGTCCCGGGACGAGAGAAGGATCTAAAAGACGAAGAGAGGAAGAAGCCCGCCGTGATCCAGGTTTGCGTACATAACGTTTGCTTGGTCTACCACATATGCCATGCTGACATTGAGTGCCAGGATTTTAAGAATTTCCTCAAGGACAAAAGAGTGAAATTCGTTACTGTAGGCTTTAAGAACAACAATGACGTCCTGCGTCGGATAAGTCTCATTGTAGGCCAGCCCTTCGATCTCTAGAAGGCAAGCCTGGTGTCCTCCTCTCAACCTTCAATGCTGACCCTGGCAGCAGCCATGGTTGATCCTTCGTAGGCTAAACTGAAGAAACCTCATCACGAGTTTCATCATGCATGGGAGTCGAAGACATTAGATGAAGATCACATCCTGTACGCAGCAATGGATGCCTACCTTTGTTTAAATATCTACAAGGGTTGGATGAAGAAGCAGGGCTCAGTGTCCGGTTCAAGCAAAGAAGCGTCGGTGAAGAGGAAGAGGAAGAGGGATGAGGACGAAGTCGAGGACGTGGACTCGGACTCCAAATAGGTGGCAGTGCCGTCGCTCATGCTGGTTCTACTCCAGTGTCAAGCGGACTAGTTGCTTATTAGTTTATTTTCAAGGGTGTGTTGTGCTGAGGCCCCAGCAGAACTATGTTTATGTTCTTTCTCATTATTTGAACTCTTTAGTGCGTACAGTAGTACTAGTACTATGTCTTACTAATGTTCTTCTTGCAGTTGGTACTACTGCTCATATCTTCGTGTTCCTACTGTACTTAATACATTCGTACTAGTAGTATAATTTGGGTCAGCCGATTTGTGAAAGAAGTTCGACGGAGCGAAGGAAGAAGACGGCAGAAGAGGTGGAAGAAGCCCTTCTAGCCATCCATGTTGCATCAAACGGCTCACATGAGTCGACTGACCCAAATTGCTCCTTTAGATTGTAGGATCCACGTGGCATTCAAGGTCTCGAAGGTAGATTCCGCGTCCGCACCTGGTTTGCGGGCTCAACACGCGCACGACCGGCTTCCGCCGCGACAGCCACCATGCGCGCCTCCTCCGCGCGGGCGGAAACGACAATGGCACGCTAGTTCCTCCTCGCCGACGTGCTGGAGCACGCTCTGGTCCTCCTCTTCGTACGCTGCGTGCATAGACGCGGCTCCACTAGCTGCTCGCGTGCTTGGCAGCGCGGTGGCATCGCGAGGAGGGACTGCAGACAACGTGAGCGGGCGAGCCTTCGGCTTCAGGGCACAGGGATGGCGGCGACACGGCAGTGATGGGCGAGAAATTGTTGGCCGGAGCAGGCGGGCGCCAGCATGTGCAACGGCGGCGGCGGCATATTGATGAGTGCGCGTGTGGGAGCTTACTTTAGTTTTAAATATAAGGTTGGTCAAACTTAAAATAAAACCGTACTAGTACACGTAAACGTTAGACTTAGGCAGTGCTTTTATTAGTTAGTACCACAGCCACTATACGGAATCCTGTGCAAGCGCATGAACCGCGACCGTGCGATCGATCAAACGGTGCGTCACCGTGTCGCGCTCGAAGGACATCCACCGAACCTTTTTGTGTGTGTGTGAAAACAATCCTCGAGTATTACTCAACTTTTTTATCCTGTGAAAGTTCTTGACGCTGCAATATTTCCATATATTTGAATTTAGCTGCAGTTCGTGTTTATTTGGATTTGGAAGTTTTAGGTGCGCCCTAGTTTTTTTAATACTGATTTTGTGTGTGTGAGTGAGAGAAAACGTGCGTATGTGTCCATATGTGTGTTGTGGCGGAAGGGCAATGTGGAGACGGTGTGCGTGTGATCAGACATAGAGAGGTGTGAATGTGCAAATGATCATGTATGAGTGAGACATAGACAGATGCCGATACGTTGTGTATACATGAGAGACGGTCTTCTAGTTTACTTGTGTGTGTGTGTGTGTGTGTGAGAGAGAGAGAGAGAGAGACAGAGAGAGGAGCATCCGTAACACAACAACCATCTCTCTCGATTCGTCCGTCCCTCGCACGGTTGCATGCAACACATGCATCAACGCGCACATTTTGACACCCTCACCCGGCCCCTGCCCACCTCAAGGTCCGCACAATCTCTTCATGAATACCCATTTCTCTCCTTAGGTTTGTTTTCTCTCAATATCTGACACACACACACACACACACAGAGACACACGCATCACAACACACACACACACACACACACACACACACACACACACACACACACTCCCCCGAGCACACAATTCATCCCCATCCAAGGTTATACGACGACCACTCTCGCTTGTGCTTCTTTGCACCCCAACATGCACAATACCTCAATCTTCAAAGAGGGCAATGAGCAGATCGAAGACGGCGACCACACCGTGCTAGAGAATGCGGGGTCATTTGGAAGCAGGGTGATGTGACGACGGCTGACTGACTCCTCCCCCCGCCCTCTCTCTCTCTTGCACAAAATTACTAATCCCTCTCTCCCCCGCACAAAATTGTCAATCCCTCAACCCACGAGATCCTTCCCCTCTCGTCCATGTTTTTCCTGCTCTCTCATCAAACATGTTGTCTCTTCTCCTTCCACGTATACAAAATCCAGATGCACATGCATCTCATGTATATTACATGTATGCATCTTTCTCACAGACCTAACTTCTTCCTCTCTCTTTCTTTCTCTCTCTCTCTCTCTCTCTCTCTCTCTCTCTCTCTCTCTCTGTCTTGTTAGGTTTGATCCCTACTCTCTCGTCCACATACATACAATCTTTCCCGCCCTGTCTGCTCCATCTTCAAAAGCTCTCTCTGCACATTTCATTCACACATTGGGATATGTCAAAATGTTGCTTCTATAATGGCTGATGTAGAGTTATGGTTGTTCTTGTTGCATCCTACAAAGTAATAACTATGAAATGCATTTAGATTCTCATTTGATTTTGGTTATGTGAGTTTGAGCATGTTGTGATGTACTATAGACCTTGTATACATCTTGGGATTCGACAATGATTGTAACTATTGAATTGTATAGACCATTACATTCGAATTCAATAGCCTAATATATTTATTTCACAATTTCAACAAATGATTAGTTCACTACAAACTAAGAAAACAAATGTGTACCCCCTCCGTTTTTATTTAAGTCCGCGCATTAGCATTGGTCAAAGTCAAGTTTTGTAAACTCTCAGAAAGCTTATGACAAAAAATATTAACATATACAATAACAAATAAATACAATTAGATTCATTATTGAATGTACTTTCGCATCATACATATTTTTTATGGTAAATGTTTATATTTTTCTATAAACTTGGTCAAACATTAGGAAGTTTGACTTCGGTCAAACCTAATATGCAGAGTTCACTACTACTACTCGCTGGTTGCTTAGCCGAATCACTCAACACACCACACGGGGAGTCCAGTGTCACAAAATTTTGAGGTCGGCGGGAAAATCTCCCGCGACCCTGATTCGAGTAGTGGGAAGTTACCATCATAGCCTTCGGAACAGGCCTACAGATGACGCTTGGTAGGGGGCTGTTTTCGTAAGTTCAGGTTCACCCTACCCAGCCAACCCCACCCCGGCACCCAGAGTAGTACACCTGAATACTCCCCATTTTCTATCCCCACCGCAAAATAGACTTCTCCACGGCACCGCAGCCTTCGTGCTCCTCCCCTTTACATCGGCGCACTCATACACCGCAGCGCATCTGCCTCATTGACGACCTCGTACGCCGCACTAGAGCCGGTCCACCGTCATCATCGTACACGGAGCCTCTTCCCTGGCATCGTCTTCCACGGTCTCGGATCTGCTTCACGGAAGCCGACACCAAGCGCAGAAGTACCACCATCGTGGACAATGAACTGACTCCCGTTGCCGACCATGACTCACAGAGGCCGCCGCGACCATTGTTCTCCTCCTTGATTGGTAATGTGTGTATTGAATCACTTAGCAGTACATGTGCAGTTTCATACTTACCCTTCAAATTTCCTAGGTGATATTGTTCCCGTAAAAGCAATTGGTTATAGCCTCCATTGTCCAACAGAATATCAGCTTGTAATTGTGCGTCGCTCCTGTATCGCGCTGTGCTTGGGTAGGTTTTTCATCTGCAACCAGTAGTGTGGCAAATGATGGAAAGGTTTTTAGGACTAGCAAAATGCCCATGTGTTGCATGCGTCAAGATGCATTTGTATGAGTAGTTTATCTTGTTGGAGATGCTCTAACATGGCAGACGAGTGCTTTAATGTTGCCCACAAGATGCACGAGTATTACTAGTAGTATATTTTTCTTGCCATGTTGAGATTTTAAAACCACGAGTGCGAACTTGCAGAGGAGCAATGAAGACCAAACACGGGATATTCGGGACATCTTCAAGGAGCGTGGCAAGTTAAAGAGGAGCTGCACCGAACCTGTAAAACTAGCTTTGGTAAGTAACACCCTTTCAATTACTTTCGTGTAGCCTCGTGTTCTTCGATGTGTATATGTTGTAGTTTCTGTTTCTCTTAAGCGTGGTGTTCTTCGATGTGTAATAAGAAGAGTCTTAATCGTCCTAATGCTTTCGTTTTTAGCTTGATGTAGGAAGTGGGTGTTCTCACCTTGTAGTCTGTTTTTATTTATTTTTTCCTTTTGAATTCACTTCTCCAGTTCTGTTTATCTGGCTTCTACTAAATGGATCTAGGTTGCTCTGAGTATTGATCTAAAAAATAAGTAACTTCATGTCAGGATGCAGTTCCTGCGAGGAGGGAAGTATGGTCAACCTCGAGATCATGTTTCCAAAATGAGGCTGGATTACACACAAGGTGTCAGTTCTGTAATGATGCTGAATTAGACACAAGGTGCAAATTCCCAGATGATGCTGGATTACACACAAGCCAGGTGGAGTCGGCTGTTCGTGTCCTCATGGCATTAGTAAAGGCTGAAAGAAAGCGTGCAGCAGCCCTTGAGAATGTAGCTGAGTTCCTGAAGAATCGAAAAGAGCAATCATATGCTCTCTTCACCCAAGTCAAAGAAGAGATGGAAGAAGCCAGAAATAAGCTAGCAGAGGCAGAGCAGGCTAGGCGTCTCCTGCTATCTAAAACTGTTGTCAATACAAAATTTCCTTCATAATAGCCAGGTTAAAATGTTTATCCAGTCAGCATGCCTGTTGTGATGTCTGTGCATCTAGTGATGTGGCACAAAATGTTTTTTTTCGGGTCATGTAATAACAGCAATTACTTTCCAAACAATAACAAATAAAGCATTGGACATGGTATAGTTCACGCGCAAGCCCGACATTCCAAGTTCAACTTCCACATCAAACTCATGTTCACAGATATCTACACATTCATACATAATGTCCACAACCATGTTTCACTTCAAACCAAAAAATGTGAGGAGAGTTATAAATAAAGAAAATCCTCTACTAGTTCCTACTACCAGTGCGAGCACAACAAGTCAAGACCATGCGTAAATTAATTATATTTTAGTCATTTTTTGTGTTCTAAAATGCCTGCTGACTCGCGGAAGGACGTGTTGCCGGCACAGGTGCGGATCCAATGAAGGCAGGCGGGGCAGTCTTAAGCTGGTTGCACGCGGCGAGGAGGCGTGCTCAGCCGGGCCTGCAGCGAGTGCGGCCCTCTTGGCTGGCGCACCGATTCAATGCCTGCGCTATGAGAGTTCGCGTCCGTGTCAGAGCAATCACTCCCTCCAGTCGGTTTTTGTTTGGGTATAACAAAATCTCGTTTTCCATTCACATTTTACAAGTAAAGTTCATGGACAAACTTTGACCCAAAGTACGATGGGGACTAGTAAACCAGAATGGAGGTAGTAGTTTTTTTAATCGAAGAAGGGTTTCCCCTTCTGATTTTCATTAAAGAAAACCAACATCTAAATCTAAACCATAGTATTTTCCCTAGAACTACCAGGTTCAACATCTCGCAACATAAACCCATACAACCTCCATAAAAAAAAACCATACAACCATACGCCAAGGAGGTACGTGGTACTATGAATTCCATTTTCGCTCCATACCAATCGTTCTAAAAACTACTTACTACTTATAACGCGCCATTGAAAATCGGTACTCTTAACCCCGCTAAAAATGATATTTTAAACATGGCTACTCGATCTGTGGCAACTGGCGAGCCACCGCACTCCAAGTCATTCACCTGTGGTCCCGACCATCAACCCCTATGGATCAAATTATCACGCGAGCTGACTATTCCTACAAAGGTGCTCCACCACGTACCCGGTACCCGCGAATGCAGCAATCGTTCCCCTAGGGTTTTAGAGTTTATTTGTTAATGTCGCCTTTATGTAACACTCATGTGTGCGAGACAGCGAGAGGCCGACTGCGTGCGTGCACCTCTTCTCTTCGTATATGTACTCCACCATTTGTCTGGTGTCCAAAAAATTATAATAACTACTAGCAATGTGCCAATGCGTTGCCACACGATCAAAGTAGATTAATACAGTGGCGGAGCTAGATGCAGATTACCCCTAGGGCTGTGCTATGTTGAGTGATAAACTTCTATGATTTTCTATGATTTGCATGAAGAAATTACAAAGGAAGTTGTTTCTAGGCCTGGGGCTATAGCCCTAGCTTCCCCAGGCCTGTCTCCGCCACTGGATTAATACATATTCACCGATTTGATAGAAAAAAAAGTCTAGCTTTGAAATACGTATATCACTAAAAATATGCCATGTTTCACTCAAAATATATTCCTTTGGCGGTTTTGATGAGATAAGGGAGGAATGTTGTTGGTTTCAAGATTCGAGAAGTGGTATATGTCTAATTTCTACTCTTACTAGCAAGATGCCCGTGCGTTGCATGGAACATCGGGATCTTGTGGGAGAAAAGGATGAATGAGGGAAGGCCTTATCTGCAAATGTGCTAAAGAGTGCGGGTAAATTGCCATATTTTCCTTCCTATCCGTCAGATATAAATCAGATGACCTACATTGCAGGATGGCAGGCCCACCATCATCACCAACTCTATTTTTTATCCCTACTCTTATAATAAGCATTGTCGGTGATGATCGTGTGCCTGCCATCCTACAATATAGGCCGTCCGATCTATATATGACGGATAGGAAGGAAACATGGCAATGTTGCAAAAAGATACCCACACCCCTCTCCACATTTTCAAATAAGGCCTTCCCTCGTTCATCCTTTTCCCCCACAAGATAAACTACTCATACAAATGCATCTTGATGTTCCGTGCAACGCATGGGCATCTTGCTTGCAAAAAGCTCATGTGTGTGTGAGAGAGATGGTGAGTGGAGGAGGACGGAGTGCATGTGTGACAAAGACACAAGGAGTGTGTGTGCGATATGTATCAGCTTAAAATGAGGCGATAGTGTGTGTGTGCACGATCGAGAGGGCGTGTCTCAAGAAGGGAAGAAAAATCTACATAGATACAAGGAGCGGGAGAGAGACATGTATGTGATGGTGGAAGCACGAGTGTGCGGGTGTATAAACCTATCTAGAGGCTAGCTAGTCGATAAATGTTTATGAGAGATATATGAGTCGGGGTGCGAAAGCGATAGTTTTGTGTGTGTGAGAGAGAGACAGTAGTCGGGAAGGGGAGTGGAAGCAGGAGTTGTGTGTGTGTGTCTGTGAGAGAGAGAGAGAGAGAGGAGACGGTAGTCGGGGTTTTCTGATCGGTAAACAAATGAATAATGTCAGTCTGGGATGGAGACGAAAAGGAGACCGCAACAAATGTTGTGTCTACAGGAGAGATAGAGAGAGTAATTTTAGTGGTATGAGTCATATGTAGAGACATATAGGGTGTGTGAGAGAAAGACAAAGTGAAAGACGAGTGGAGACTGTGTGTTCGGCGGTGAAAAAGAAAGCTTAGGTACCGAGTGATACCAGAGAACAGTAGAGACATGAGAGATAATGAAAACTGTGTAATGTATAATGATAGGGAGAGTGTGACACTTCTCAAGGGAGACCTCGAGAGACCATGTTTGCGAGGATAGGAGCAACATGAAGTGAGCGTACGGGTGAGCTGGAGAAAAGAGAGTGATAGCTACCTGAAGGAGCATGCATGCGAGAGGGATGGGCGTGAAAGGAGTGAACAAAAAAGGGATTCAAATATTTGAATTCGAGATGATGATACATGTAATCCATACTCGTACCAAAATTGATCTATCAAACATGCATACTCATATGAATTCATGCACATCTATGTTATTTAATATGTAGATATTACTGATCCATACATTTTAGTAGAACATAATTAGGTTAAAAAAATGCGAATTCAACCTTAAGATTTCGAGATCGTTGTATTTGTAAATCATATTATACATAAAAAGGAGCATAATTCTTTGTTGTGCTTTTGAAAGTATATATAAAAAATGATGTATATAGAATGTAATTCCAATTGAAAATGGATCCCGCCCGGAAAAAAAAAATACAAATGGGATTCGAATTGAGTTGGCACGGTAAACGTGCACTCTGCAAAATTTTAACGAAGCGGGGAAAGTCGCAGTAACCGCCCGAAACCAAAATCTGCGAGATGGAAATCACTACTGCCTATCCCTGCCATGCAAAGCCTATATGCTGGATTTCTATAGGTTTCGATAGGGGTAGGTTTGTAATTTCACCCAAACGTGACGTAACTGCCTCTCACCCGGATTCATACACGATGGGCGCCAAAACACAGTGTGTCCTCGGTCGAAATCGACTCCCTCCCCGATTCATATTCATACACGGTGGGCGCCAAAAACAAACTCTTGTCGGCAAATATTCGGTGTATGCGAGATTACCGTCCTATCCCCAACCGACTAGTGTTGTTGTGATGTAGTAGTAATTTGAAACGGGGGCTAAGTTTGTAAATTTTCTCGCATTTGAGACAAGCGCGCCCTGAATACATGGTTCCCCCCTTCCTCTCTACCTCCATTTTCCCCATTTGTACTCCGTGGGCGCCAAAACACCCTCTCCACCCCACCCTCCTCCGTCCACCGCCGCCGTTCGCCACCCCATCCACCGCCGTCCTCCTCCACCATGTCGGAGCGGATACCCCGACGTCGCCGTCCATTACAAGAGATCGACCTCTCTCATCCACGGCTTCGGACCGGGATCCTTGCATCCCGTCCTCTCGCTTCATCCCCGCTGTCGTCCACCTTGCCAGCGCCGCTCCTATGACCGTCTCGTCAACCGTGCCCTGCCGCCACCGTCTACCCTCCTAGATCTTCTTCCTCCCCGTCGACAGCCATCGCTACCGTAGCACCGTCAAATTCCCAGCAGATGTGTACACGGCGCCGCACCAGAGGCGGTACTCTTTCGTATCTGCTCAACTTATTTATGGCAGCAAGAAAATAGATCGCCACTGCTTTACTCCGATTTCTTGTCTTGGTCGAAGTTGCCTTTGTCCGGTTTGCACCTTCAAATCCGCCATGGCACGCTCAACACCATACTCGCAATGCTCATGGTTTTCCCCTTTTATATTCCACACTAGTTAAATCACAGTAGACTAAATTTCAAAATTGGGTCAGTCGATTTTTCAGAGCTCGCCGGAGTTCGCAGGTGCGATCAAAGGGGCTAGGGTGGGGATGGTGGTTGTGGGGGCGGTGGTGGGGCCTCGTCGGACGAAGAAAACTTGACGCGGGTGGGGACGCGGGTGGGGGTGGGGTGGCACTACTAGGGAAAAGCCTAGCAGCAGCGCGGGTTTTGGGCCTATTAGCAGTGCGGGGGCCGGCGCTACTAATAAGGCGCTACAGCTAACGTATAGCAGTAGCGCGGGTGCCACCCGCGCTACTACTACGTCCGTTAGTAGTAGCGTGGGTAAAAACCCACGCTACTACTAACCCGCGGAATTATTTTTCAAATTTTTTGCGCGAATTTTCAAATTTCTGAATTATTTTAACCTCTAATCTCTAATCACCCTCATCGCTGCTCAATTTAATCTCTAATCACCCCTCATCATTCCAAATCATCTAACTTCCCGGACGGTCACCCATCCTCTCACTACTCCAGCCTGAGCACGCTTAACTTCCGGGTTCTATTCTCCCTCGATTCCAAGTCTGCACTTGTTGTTTTCCTGACAATAGTAAGATGTCGATCCTATTAACCCTCGGGAGTTTAGCTTGAGCATGAAGTCACACATTTTGCTGTTTGAGTTTAAAACTATTATTCTAAAAAACAATAATTATTTAGTAACACTAATATTTATTGAATAAGGAGTTTGACCACATTTTGACCAAAGTTTGACCAGATTTGACCAAAATTCCAAAAACTGAAATAATTATTTAGTAACACTAATATTCTTGAATAATTATTTAGTAACACTAATACTTCTTGAATAAGTAGTTTGACCACAGTTTAACCAGATTTGACCAAAATTAAAAAAAACTGAAATTTGAGCATAACTTTTTTTCCTTTTAGAATTTGAGGATTCTTAAAATTTGCAAACAGGCCATAGGCAGTCTCGATCGTATGCGGATTTTTGTGCTGAACATTTTGATATATTATACGGTTTTTCTGACATCGTATGCAAAAGTTATAGCCGTTTTACATTTTCCCTACACTTTTTGCAAAACATGTCCAAATTTAAGTTTTTAAATTTTCCTAACTAGTAGATGTAGTAACATAACTACATCTCAAAGGATTTTAATTTTTGAAACATTTTGAGATATTATACATTTTTTTCTAACATCGTATGCAAAAGTTATAGCCGTTTCACATTTTCCCTACACTTTTTGCAAAACATGTCCAAAATTAAGTTTTTAAATTTTCCTAACTAGAAGATGTAGTAACATAACTACATCTCGAAGGATTTTAATTTTTGAAGTTTTTATCATTTACTTTTGCTTTTTACAAAACTGAAGAGGCGATCCACAGGGGGGGTAGAGTTTCAATATGGGACCTTTAGTAGTAGCGAGGGATTTTACCCCTCGCTACTACTATGGCATGTCCCGGAGGGGCACGGTTGAGACCTCTTAGTAGTAGCGAGGAGTAAAAACTTAGTAGTAGCGCGGGTTTATAACCCTCGCTACTACTATGGCATGGCCCAGGGGCACGGTAGAGACTAGTAGTAGCGAGGGGTAAAAACCAGCGCTACTGCTATCAACTTAGTAGTAGCGAGGGTTAAAAACCCGCGCTACTACTATGGCATGTCCCGGGGGCATGGTAGAGACCGGTTAGTAGTAGCAAGGGTAAAAAACCAGCGCTACTGCTATCAACTTAGTAGTAGCGAGGGTTAAAAACCCGCGCTACTGCTACTTAGCAACAGCACCTGATTTTAAAGCGCGCTGCTGGTAATATTCTGTGTATAGGCTTTTCCCTAGTAGTGTGGCGGAGGAACACAGGCGGTGGGGCCGGTGGTTTGGCCGACAGCCCGTGCGGTGTTCTGTATGGGAAGCACAGTATGTTCCTTGTTAGGAAGGGGAGCAGGGACATCTGCAGTCTAACAGCTGATAGAGCTGGCCTGTACGTGATCGATAGGCTTTCAATTACTAGCGGCAATACAACACCGTAATTTCCAGCCGTTCCACTTTCCCGATTTATATATCCTGGTTATGGTGTACCCCTGTTATGTACACTATGATCTGCCTAGTTGCTGTGTGCTCTTGTTATCATGGTTTGCCAATAAACTCTCTATACGGTATATTATGAACCTATCATCTGCCAGCTATCCTTACTTCTGGAGCCTATTTTTTTGTGTACTTGTGCCAGATTATATAAATGCACGCACCATATTACAGCACACATGAGCTCTCTCATTAGAATCCAGTGATAGCACACAAGTGTTTACAGGGGCGCCCCTATATTAGAATATCATCTGCATTACAAAGATAATCTCACAACTATTTATGTTTTCATGATTCTCAGATATCATACGCCATTACAGTGAATATCAGAATCCGCGCATCAAAAGAATATTGTGGAACATTGCAATGACTTACAAAATTGGCACCAAGGCATTGAGTGCCATTATGGAAGCAATGAAACTCATACGCTCCCCACCTGTTGATTCTTGTTCAGAATATCATCCTAATGACTATTCTAACCTCGAGGAGTCAAAGGCAGATGGCATGTCACTACTAGGAAAAGGCCTACTAATGGCGCACCTAATTTGGCCATTAATGGCGCATTAGTGGTGCACCATTAGTGCCACGCCATTAGTATATTTTACTAATGGCGCACCACTGGTGCGCCATTAGTATCTGGTATACTAATGGCGCACCTCAGATGCGCCATTAGCATATACAACAGTGCGCCATTAGTATACCTCCCAGGGGGCCATGTATACCCAGGTGCTTTGGCATACTAATGGCGCACAACAACAAGATGCGCCATTAGTAACTTCGGCATACTAATGGCGCACTGTTGAATGATGCGCCATTAGTATCCTTCGGCATACTAATGGCGCACTGTGATGTGATGCGCCATTAGTATGAATATTAGGTTTTTTTTATTTTTTTATTTTCTGTTTTTTGCACAGGTTACAAAATGTATAATTGGACAAAATATAGACAGCACACATCAACAACAAATTAATCGAATACAATAGAGGGACAGTTGATCTCTTGGCTAACAGCTAACAGCTAAAATCCTCTGGGCTATGACTTCAACCAGGACAGTTGATCTCTTGGCTAACAGCTAACAACAAAGAAGTGCCCATACAGCCAATTTACTGCCCTATAATGATTATAAGAACTAGAAATAAAAGATATATCATAGTACTGAACAGTTGAGCAGTTGCAGATCCATCTAATCATGTGGAAAGTCAGTGAGCAGTTGCAGATCCACCATTGCCACCATCTAGTCACGAGGATTGGAGTCCTCCTCAGTCTTGACACTGAGCTTTTGCTTCCCCATGACCTGCAGATAGGTCACCAACATAAACCATTTGAAATGATTAAACAAGTGCACTGGAAGCAATCTAGATCAGCATACAAACATCCATCTTCGGCAACACTTGAAGCGTAACTACTAAAACAATTATGAACCTGAGATGAGTCGAAGAATCTTACAAGGATAAAATAAGTTACATAAATTCATCAAAATAAAACACTACATCTCTGTTTCTAAACTAGAGAGCCAAGAGAAGAACTATAACAGATGTAGTTCTCTGCCTCAACATGCTGTAATAATATTATCTCTGTTGATCCATGTCCATCTGGGTTAATATGAAATGTTAAAAAATTGAATGAGCCAACTTGGTACATCATTAAAAATGATTACTTGCTAAGAGAAACAAGTCAGAAAACAAAGCTGCATATAACCACCTAAATATTATGGTCAAGTACTAATTATCAAACTGGCATATCCACTTGTCTGCTACTCCCTATGTAATCAAATGCAAGACATTTTAGGTCACTTCACAGATTTAGTAGTTTGTAAGTAGAAGAATAGAAATTTGAAGAAAAAAATGGTGGATACGCACTGAGATCACGGCACATAATAGGTGTTCAAATAAATGGAAAGCAAATGTATTTTGGAGATGGTACCATCCCTCTCTGAGAATAATCAGAGCATAAAATTCTACACGTTGATCGATTGATATGCCAAACAGGGGGATCGGCTGAGGGGCTCACCGCGGTGGATGACGAGCTCGGGGAGGCCGGAGACGTCGGAGCAGCGAGGGCGACGCGGATCGACGGGGGAAGGCGCGCGGCGGCCGACGGGGAAGAAGCTCGGATCCGGCGATGTGGGGGCGCCCAGCTTGAATTGGTGGCCGTAGTCGATGCAGAGGGGAGCTGCGGAGCTCGTGGACACCTTCCCATGTCCCGGATCCGGCGATGTGGTGGGTGAGGAGGTGCGGATCGACGAGATCCACCCATCATCATCACCCTTCTCGAGGTTCTTGACGCTTGGGTGATGCGGATGCGGTGCTGCGCCTCCTGCGAGTGACGCGGATGCGGTGCTGTGCCTCCTACGGGCCCTTGAAGCCGGCGGCGCAGTGGATGCGGTCGCCAGCGGGAGGAGGTGGCCGTGGAAGAGGTGGTCGCCGCGGTCGAATGGATCTGGGATGTAGGGAGAGGGGAGAAGGAGAGGGTAGGGGCGCCGGCTGTGGGGTAGAGGGCGGCGGGGGCGGTGG
>NC_041382.1:119978530-119980696 GCF_002162155.2 Triticum dicoccoides
GAGGGCGGCGGCAGATCGAGATCGGGGAGGGGGCGGCGGCGAGGAGATGGGGATGAGGGAGGAAGGGGGCGATGGGAGGATCTGAGCTAGGGTTTGGCCCGCGGGTGGGGGTATAAAAAAACATACTAATGGCGCACTGTTCCACAGTGCGCCATTACTAGTTTAAACTAGTAATGGCGCACGATGGAACAATGCGCCATTAGTAGTTTTGCAAAAAAAGGAATAAAAAATATAATAAAAAAATAACATTAGTGGCACACTTTCCGACAGGTGCGCCATTACTAGTTACAACTAGTAATGGCGCACTGTGTCTGGATGCGCCATTAGTATGTTTGGACAGACGCACTAGTTCAAAAAAAAATTTGATACTAATGGCGCACCCTGGGCCAGGTGCGCCATTAGTAGTTTCAACTCTAATGGCGTATCAGAAGGTGGTGCGCCATTATTATATACTAATGGCGCACTGCTTGTCTGGTGCGCCATTAGTGTCAATCCCATCTATAGCCCTTTTTCTAGTAGTGTGTCCTATTCACCCATCAAGGTGCATGTTCTAATTTGGCAAGGCTTTATTGATTGCGCGTATCTTGCATATGTTGTCTTGCATTTCTTCTACTTCGTTGCACCGCTATCTGCTTAGTTTACTCATCATATATGTCGAGATGCCATGCCCATCCATTATCAATACATATTCCATCTGTCATTGTACCATGTTTTTCCACTCAAATGTTGTGCTGGTGCATCAGACATCAAAAAGGAAGAGGGTGATTGCCGAACCTGAGCACCAGCAAAGTCCTTGAAAAACGTGGTGGTGCCGGAGAAATTAGACAGCACCCCACTTATTGGCTGTACAACCAGTGACACAAAACGTAGGACCGACTCCAGCAAACTGTACCCATACTTCACTGGCCACACCACTAGCCCCACCACACAGGAACTGCACTCCAGCAAAAGGTATACCGATTTCATTTGCCATGACAACAGCTGTACCACAGAAAAATCCCACTCCAGCAAAAAGTACAGCAAGTCCACCGGCCGAAGACCTATCCCAACTGCAGAGATGGCCAATTCCTGCAGATTGGAACCCCATTCCATTTATTCCCAGTTTAAAAGACAATGCTTTCAATGTTGTTAGGGACTACGTGCATATATTCCCATCATGGGAAGATTATTGTGAAGACAACCACCATTTTCACATCTTCCTGTCCAACTTACGTGTAAGTGCTATTATTCATGCTTATTATTTTCCTATTTTCTGCTGATTGAACACATCAATGATTTACATTACATTGTTGTAACTAGGTGAGGGTCAATCTAGATAGTCATGACGAGCAAAGCTTGCTTGTGCTTTTCAAGGAAGCATTGCAGCAGTATCGGTGTTACCTGAGGAAATCACACTTTGATGGCAAGTCTATAAACGAATTTCCGGTGAAGTCTCCTGTGCTAAATTTAGAAAACATTGAATGGAAAAACCTTGTTAGGCACTGGTCTCGTTCCCAGGATGAGGTACTGTCTATGAAATCACATGACAATTTGAACTTCTACTTTTCTGCATGTGCCTTACGGATCTTTTTTACAAGAAATCTGATAGAAGAAGAACTCTGGTTTGACAAGAACGACAGGATATCGCAAATATGCTACCCGCTGCTTTGCTCTTCTTAGTACCTGTTGTCATGTATCACTGTACTTGCATACATACCTGGTTCATTATGTGACAGCAGTATGCATGATAGCTTGCTTATCAATTGTTCACTCCAAATTATCTGATCTGTATGAATGGTTACATTAGTGTAGAATATATCCAATGCCAATGTTTTTTTAGCTCTTCATTGCTCTTGGAAGTACATGTTGTCCTTTATTAGTGTACTTATAATGATAGGTAGTTGTTCATGTACCATCACTCTACAGCTTATTTTCCTTTGCCCTCCATTTTCTACACATCAGATCTATATTTACTCTTACCATAAGGTTGGTACTGAAGAAGTTTAGCTGTGCATTGCTCTTGGCTGTACCTTTTGCCTGTATCGCTGCACTTACATTTATAGCTACTTGGTTATGTAGCATCACTCTTCATCTTATCTTAAATATTCTCCATTTTTTCGTATATTATCACATCTATATTTACTCTTAACAAAATGTAGAATAAAGGCAATGCTTTTGAAGAAGATT
>NC_041382.1:119980706-119981262 GCF_002162155.2 Triticum dicoccoides
TGTACTTATAATGATAGGTAGTTGTTCATGTACCATCACTCTGCAGCTTATTTTCCTTTGCCCTCCATTTTCTACACATCAGATCTATATTTACTCTTACCATAAGGTTGGTACTGAAGAAGTTTAGCTGTGCATTGCTCTTGGCTGTACCTTTTGCCTGTATCGCTGCACTTACATTTATAGCTACTTGGTTATGTAGCATCACTCTTCATCTTATCTTAAATATTCTCCATTTTTTCGTATATTATCACATCTATATTTACTCTTAACAAAATGTAGAATAAAGGCAATGCTTTTGAAGAAGATTATGTGGTAAACTTCTTGAATTGCCCCCCCCCCCCATCAGCATGGACAAGGCCTTTATAGAGGCTGTCTTCACCAATAATGTAAGTTTGTCCATCTTAAGCCTTCAAACTTTGTTGTATATATTTGGTTAGGCATGACTGCAACAGCTGTTTATTTTTAGTGTTTGCATCAAATTGCTTGTTTAAAGTTTATTATGTAGTTCATAAACAAAAGTTTGTGCTTTCTCAATTTAAGTTTTCAGTTGTACAAC
>NC_041382.1:119981272-120010711 GCF_002162155.2 Triticum dicoccoides
CCCCATCAGCATGGACAAGGCCTTTATAGAGCCTATCTTCACCAATAATGTAAGTTTCTCCATCTCAAGCCTTCAAACTTTGTTGTATATATTTGGTTAGGCATGACTGCAACAGCTGTTTATTTTTGGTGTTTGCATCAAATTGCTTGTTTAAAGTTTATTATATGGAGTTCATAAACAAAAGTTTGTCCTTTCTCAATTTAAGTTTTCAGTTGTACAACCAAGTTCCTTCTTCATACCATGTAAATTAAACTATACAGAGCAAGTGATCTTCTTTTGGACTGCATGTATGCTTCTGTTCTTCATCTGTAATCCAGTGGTGTGGTGAACCTACCCATACAACACATTGTCATATTCTGCAATGTCTTAACTATGAACAATGTCATATCATTCTACTATTATTTAAACCGTCTCTTTGTTTGCCAATCTGAAATGGTATAAATTGACAGCACACTAACCATTGATACTTATGAGTTCTTGATCTGTAATCCAGTGGTGTCGTGAAGCTGCCAACTCCTTCACAATGTCATTTCATGCCATGTCTTGACCTAAACAATACCATATTGTGTTAATGCAAATTTAAACTATGTCACTTTATTCGTCAGTAAGAAATGTAATGAATTGTCAGCACTAATACTTTTATGTGCAAAACCTGTCATCTGTCTGCTTGTTTATCTTTCAGAGTGAGGAAGATACAAGTGTTGAACAAGCGCAGTCTCATCATCTTGCTCAGCTGCTTGCCCTGCAGCTCCCCAGCAGGGCTAACCTTTCTTGAACTCTATTGAAGTGCTGTCGGTTTTGTATATTATTTTGTCGGCGTGTTTATTTGCACTGCTGGCGATCTTTGATGCCCAGTGTATGTAATCTGCTGTCTGCTTGTGCTTTATTATCATAGTGGTGAACTGTGATACCCAGTGGATGAAATATGTCGTAATTTCTTTATTGTATAGTCTAGTTTTTTTCTTATTCACGATGCTGCAGTAAACCGGCCAAACCGTAAAATTACGGTACATAATCGAGCCGTCATGCAATCACGATGTAGGTTGGACCTGAAACGTGCCAATCAGCTCACGGGCCGGCAGCAGCCCGAAATGAACCCCGGCCCATGATTGTGCGAATCAAATCACGGGCTTTTAACAGGCCGAAAAATTGTCTCGGTCCTTGTTTGGCCCAATCAGATATCGGCTGCGAGCAGGCCGGATGCAAACCGGGCCGTAGTTAGGCCCAACTATATGATGGGCTTTTAACAGGCTGAAATTAATATAGGGACGAAATGTTAAACGGGCCCTTAACAGGCCAAAACTAATATCAGGCCGAATTACTAGGTGGGCCTTTAGCAAGTGGGCCCAGAAGCATAGTGTCCAGTTGACGGGCCGAATCTGATATGGGCCATATTTGAGCCCAAAGCCTCTTAAAGGGCCAGACCTGATCTGGGCCATAATTTGGCCCAGAACATGGTAGGCCTTTAACGGGCCAGATCTCATATGGGCCACTATTAGGCCCGGAGCGTGGCAGGCCATTAATGGACCGGATCAAATATGGGCCGACATTTGGCCCAAAACATGGCAGGTAGTTAATGGGCCGGCCTACTAGGGTACTCAAAATCTTGTGGGCCTACAGCTGGACCGGCCCATTAATGTCGACGAAATCTCGTGGGCCTTTAGCTGGGCCGGCCCATTATGATCCGCAAGAATCTTGTGGGCCTTTACCTGGGCCGGCCCATTACGGCACACAAAAATCTTATGGGCCTTTACCTGGGTCCGCCCATTATGACCCACAAAATCTTGTGGACCTTTAGTTGGGCCGGCCCATTTAAACTTGATGGGCCGGTCCACGTGTCAACATATCATAGGTGCATCTCGCCCATTGGATGAGTTGACACGTGTCTCCTCCAGCCAATGATGATTTTACACGTGGAAAATCCCCATTGGTCGTGGCTGTTAACGGGTTATTGGATCCTAAACCCGACCCGATAGCTTAACGGCGTTCCGTTACGGTGGATGCCACGTGTCGGTCACCCTTGACGAAAGCACTTCTGTGACGGGTGATTTATTGTCATGGAAGTGGACACTTCCGTGATGATAATTTTGGTAATGTCATGGAAAACTTCTACGACAGCACAGGTATGACTATCTTGATTCTACCATAAATTTGTCATGGATATACATGCATGACAAAAAAAGTGACCTACTGTGACAAACACGTATCATCACGGAAGTGTATTTTTTGTAGTGTTCGGGGGGCCCACGAGGCAGGGGGGCACGCCCTAGGGGGGTGGGCGCATCCCCCACCCTCGTGGCCAGCTCCCGTATCTTCTGACGTAGAGTCCAAGTCTATCTGGTGGTTTTTCTTCCAAAAATAACTTCTCTAGTTGATTTCGTTCCGTTTCGACTCCGTTTGATATTCCTTTTCTTCGAAACACTGAATTAGGCATAAAACAGCAAATCTGGGCTAGGCCTCCGATTAATAGGTTAGTCCCAAAATATAAAAGTGGATAATAAAGCCCAATATTGCCCAAAACAGTAGATAATATATCATGGAGCAATCAAAAATTATAGATACGTTGGAGACGTATCAAGCATCCCCAAGCTTAATTCCTGCTCGTCCTCGAGTAGGTAAATGATAAAAAAGATAATTTTTGATGTGGAATGCTAGTTGGCATAATTTCAATGTAATTCTTCTTAATTGTGGTATGAATATTCAGATCCGAAAGATTCAAGACAAAAGTTCATATTGACATAAAAATAATAATACTTCAAGCATACTAACTAAGCAATTATGTCTTCTCAAAATAACATGGCCAAAGAAAGTTCATCCCTACAAAATCATATAGTTTAGTCATGCTCCATTTTCGTCACACAAGAATGTTCTCATCATGCACAACCCCGATGACAAGCCAAGCAATTGTTTCATACTTTAGTAATCTCAAACCTATAAACTTTCACGCAATACATGAGCGCGAGCCATGGATATAGCACTATGGGTGGAATAGAATAATTAGGGGGTTATGTGGAGAAGACAAAAAAGAGAAAGTCTCACATCAACGAGGCTAATCAATGGGCTATGGAGATGCCCATCGATTGATGTTAATGCAAGGAGTAGGGATTTCCATGCAACGGATGCACTAGAGCTATAAATGTATGAAAGCTCAACAAAAGAGACTAGTGGGTGTGCATCCAACTTGCTTGCTCACGAAGACCTAGGGCACTTGAGGAGGCCCATTGTTGGAATATACAAGCCAAGTTCTATAATGAAAAATTCCCACTAGTATATGAAAGTGATACATATGAGACTCTCTATATGAAAAACATGGTGCTACTTTGAAGCACAATATATGAGACTCGGTATATGAAGAACATGGTGCTACTTTGAGGCACTAGTGTGGAAAAAGGATAGTAGCATTGCCCTTTTTATTATTTGGCCTTTCTTTTTTTATTTGCCTTTCTTTTTTTTGCCTTTCTTCTTTTTTTTGTCCTTTCTTTTTTTATTTTTTTATTTGGGACAATGCTCTATTAATGATGATCATCACACTTCTATTTATTTACAACTCAATGATTACAACTCGATACTAGAACAAAGTATGACTCTATATGAATGCCTCCGGCGGTGTACCGGGATTGCGATGAATCAAGAGCGACATGTATGAAAAATTAGGAACGGTGGCTTTGCCACAAATACGATGTCAACTACATGATCATGCAAAGCAATATGACAATGATGATGTGTGTCATAATAAACGGAACGGTGGAAAGTTGCATGGCAATATATCTCGGAATGGCTATGGAAATGACATAATAGGTAGGTATGGTGGCTGTTTTGAGGAAGGTATAAGGAGGTTTATGTGTGACAGAGCGTATCATATCACGGGGTTTGGATGCACCGGCGAAGTTTGCACCAACTCTCAATGTGAGAAAGGGCAATGCACGGTACCGAAGAGGCTAGCAAGGATGGAAGGGTGAGAGTGCGTATAATCCATGGACTCAACATTAGTCATAAAGAACTCATATACTTATTGCAAAAATCTATAAGTCATCAAAAACCTCGGCACTATGCGCATGCTCCTAGGGGGATAGATTGGTAGGAAAAGACCATCACTCGTCCCCGACCGCCACTCATAAGGAGGACAATCAAATAACACCTCATGTTTCAAATTTGTTACACAACGTTTACCATACGTGCATGCTATGGGATTTGCAAACTTCAACACAAGCATTTCTCAATTTCACAACTACTCAACTAGCACGACTTTGATATTACCATCCTCATATCTCAAAACAATCATCAAGTATCAAACTTCTCTTAGTATTTAACACACTCGTAAGAGAATTTTATTATTCTTGAATACCTAGCATATTAGGATTTTAAGAAAATTACCATGCTATTTAAGACTCTCAAAATAATATAAGTGAAGCATGAGAGTTCATCTATTTCTTCAAAATAAAACTACCACCATGCTCTAAAAGATATAAGTGAAGCACTAGAGCAGATGACAAACTACTCCGAAAGATATAAGTGAAGATCAATGAGTAGTTGAATAATTATGAAACCATGTGAAGACTCTCTAACATTTAATAATTTCAGATCTTGGTATTTTATTCAAACAGCAAGCAAAACTAAATAAAATAAAATGACGCTCCAAGCAAAACACATATCATGTGGCGAATAAAAATATAGCTCCAAGTAAAGTTACCGATGAACGAAGACGAAAGAGGGGATGCCTTCCAGGGCATCCCCAAGCTTAGGCTGTTGTTTGTCCTTGAATATTACCTTGGGGTGCCTTGGGAATCCCAAATATTAGGCTCTTGCCACTCCTTATACCATAGTCCATCGAATCCTTACCCAAAACTTGAAAACTTCGCAACACAAAACTTAACAGAAAACTCGTAAGCTCCGTTAGTATAAGAAAATAAATCACCACTTCAAGGTACTGTAATGAACTCATTCTTTATTTATATTTGTGTTAAAGCTACTGTATTCCAACTTCCCTATGGTTTATAAACTATTTTACTAGCCATAGATTCATCAAAATAAGCAAACAACACACGAAAAGCAGAATCTGTCAAAAACAGAACAGTCTGTAGTAATATGGATCAAACACATACTTATGGACCTCATAAAATTCTCAAATAAATTTCTAGACCTGAGGAATTTATCTATTAATCATATGAAAAAAGAATTAACTAAATATCACTCTCCAAATAAAAATGGCATCAATTCTCGTGAGCGCTAAAATTTCTGTTTTTTACAGCATGATCAACAAGACTCTCCCCAAGTCTTCCCAAAGGTTCTACTTGGCACAAACACTAATTAGAAGCATAAAACCACATCTAAACAGAGTCTAGATGAATTATTTATTACTAAACAGGAACAGAAAGCAAGGAAATAAAATTGGGTTGCCTCCCAACAAGCGCTATCGTTTAACGCCCCTAGCTAGGCATGATGATTTCAACGATGCTCACATAAAAGATAAGAATTGAAACATAAAGAGAGCATCATGAAGAATATGACTAGAAAATTTAAGTCTAACATACTTTCTATGCATAGGGATTTTGTGAGCAAACACCTTGTGGGAACAAGGATCAACTTGCATAGGAAGGTAAAACAAGCATAACTTCAAAATTTTAAGCACATAGAGAGGAAACTTGATATTATTGCAATTCCTACAAGCATATGTTCCTCCCTCATAATAATTTTCAGTAGCATCATGAATGAATTCAACAATATAACCAGCACCTAAAGCATTCTTTTCATGATCTACAAGCATAGAAAATTTACTATTCTCCACACAGGCAAAATTCTTCTCATGGATAATAGTGGGAGCAAACTCAACAAAATAACTATCATGTGATTGAAAATTAAGATCAAGATGACAAGTTTCATGGTTATCATTATTCTTTAAAGCATACGTGTCATCACAATAATCATCATAGATAGGAGGCATGCTTTCATCATAATAAATTTGCTCATCAAAGCTTGGGGGACAAAAAATATCATCTTCATCAAACATGGCTTCCCCAAGCTAGTGGCTTTGCATATCATTAGCATCATGGATATTCAAAGAATTTGTACTAACAACATTGCAATCATGCTCATCATTCAAATATTTAGTGCCAAACATTTTATAGATTTCTTCTTCTAGCACTTTGGCACAATTTTCCTTTCCATCATACTCATGAAAGATATTAAAAAGATGAAAGCGTATGAGACAAACTCAATTCCATTTTTTAATTTTCTTTTATAAACTAAACTAGTGATAAAACAAGAAACTAAAAGACTCGAATGCAAGATCTAAATATATACCTTCAAGCACTCACCTCCCCGGTAACGGCGCCAGAAAAGAGCTTAGTTGACATGGTGTGTTAGTGCCGCTTTCCTTGCCTCCCCGGCAACGGCGCCAGAAAAGAGCTTGATGTCCACTACACAACCTTCTTCTTGTAGATGTTGTTGGGCCTCCAAGTGCAGAGGTTTGTAGGACAGTAGCAAATTTCCCTCGAGTGGATGACCTAAGGTTTATCAATCCGTAGGAGGCGTAGGATGAAGATGGTCTCTCTCAAGAAACCCTGCAACCAAATAACAAAGAGTCTCTTGTGTCCCCAACACACCCAATACAATGGTAAATTGCATAGGTGCACTAGTTTGGTGAAGAGATATTGAAACAAGCAGTATATGGATAGTAGATAAAGGTATTTGTAATCTGAAATAATAAAAACAGCAAGGTAGCAAGTGATAAAAGTGAGCGTAAACGGTATTGCAATGGTAGGAAATAGTGCCTAGGGTTCATACTTTCGCTAGTGTAAGTTCCCTCAACAATACTAACATAATTGGATCACATAACTATCCCTCAACATGCAACAAAGAGCCACTCAAAAGTCACTAATAGCGGAGAACGAACGAAGAGATTATGGTAGGGTACGAAACCACCTCAAAGTTATTCTTTCCAATCAATCCGGTGGGCTATTCCTATAAGTGTCACAAACAGCCCTAGAGTTCGTACTATAATAACACCTTAAGACACAAATCAACCAAAACCCTAATGTCACCTAGATACTCCAATGTCACCTCAAGTATCCGTGGGTATATCATACGATATGCGTCACACAATCTCAGATTCATCTATTCAACCAACACAAAGGACCTCAAAGAGTGCCCAAAGTTTCTACCAGAGAATCATGACGAAAATGTGTGCCAACCCCTATGCATAGGTTCCCAATGTCACTAAACCCGCAAGTTGATCACCAAGACATACATCAAGTGTTCTCAAATCTTTAAAGACTCAATCCGATAAGATTACTTCAAAGGGGAAACTCAATTCATTACAAGAGAGAAGAGGGGGAGGAGAAACATAAGATCCAACTATAATAGCAAAGCTCGCGATACATCAAGATCATGCCAAATGAAGAACACGAGAGAGAGAGGGAGAGATCAAACACATAGCTACTGGTACATACCCTCAGCCCCGAGGGAGAACTACTCCCTCCTCGTCATGGAGAGTGCCGGGATGATGAAGATGGCCGCCGGTGAGGGATCCCCCTCCGGCTGGGTGCCGGAACAGGGTCCCGATTGACTTTTGGTGGCTACAGAGGCTTGCGGCGGTGGAACTCCCGATCTAATCTCTGTTCTGGAAGTTTTACAATACGTAGGTATATATGGGTGCAAGGGGTACATCGGTGGAGCTTCGGCGGCCCCACGAGGCAGGGGGCGCGCCCTAGGGGGGTGGGCGCGCCCCCCACCCTCGTGGCCAGCTCCCGTATCTTCTGACGTAGAGTCCAAGTCTATCTGGTGGCTTTCCTTCCAAAAATAACTTCTCCAGTTGATTTCGTTCCGTTTCGACTTTGTTTGATATTCCTTTTCTTCGAAACACTGAAATAGGCATAAAACAGCAAATCTGGGCTGGGCCTCCGGTTAATAGGTTAGTCCCAAAAATAATATAAAAGTGGATAATAAAGCCCAATATTGCCCAAAACAGTAGATAATATAGCATGGAGCAATCAAAAATTATAGATACGTTGGAGACGTATCACAAACTCATTAGTCCGGCTAGCCACCAGAGCTTCCATCACCTGCACATAAAGCGGTATGGTTATTACCTGGGACTATGATCCTCTGTTTGTCGCCGCTCTCGGCGACAACCAGAGTCTCAGGGGCTACTATCTACACAGGGCACACCTAAAAATGTGCGGTACTATCACAAATGTACATCATTTTACGTACCTCAAAGCCCGTCAGTAGACTCATAAAGGCGTCATGCAACCCGCTTTCGGCGGACGAAATCCTTTCCATCACTGTACTCATTAACGTACGGCGTTCTTCCGAGATGGTCGCCCGCTTTAACAGATCCCTCAGTGCGTCTGACCGCACATCAGATGGCGCCGGACTCCTTTGTTTGCTCTCTTCAAGAGCCAGATGCTGGGGACTTTGGGCGACTATAGGATTATCTTCTGGCCTCACCAGATTCGGAGAGCCCCTCCGTGACAACACTTCAACGTCGCCCGCTTCTTGAGCGGGGGAGTCCGGGGGAGGCGTTTCACTCTCCATCATCTCCGGAAGAAGGTCCCCTGAAGACGAGCTCAGTTGAGAAGGGCTAAGATCCGAAATGCAAGATAAACGCTTCGGTCATTTTCCTCGGAAGTAAGGTAGAATATCTTTACTATTAAGTGTTTTTTGATCACTTACGGCTCGTTAGAGGGCTGATCCCCGCACGGACTTTGTGCGGCCAAAGCACCCTCCGGGGCAGGACCCTCTGGTGGAGACTTCTTCTCCCGTTTGGAAGCCTTGGTTTCCGGATCTTCAGAGGCAGTCCTCTTCCTCCCCCGAAGCGAGAGAAGGTCAGATTCTTCCCTTCGGATATCCTTCTTCACGGAGGCGCTCATTCCCTCGGTTGGAATTGGTAGCGATGGGGGCCTGCTTTCGCCGTCATTATTCCCCCTTTATCTTCCTTTGAGGGCTCCGGGCAAGGTGCTAGCTCGAGCATCTTTTCCAGTACCGGATTGTCTAAATCCTCAGGAAGGGGGGCCGAACACCGAATCATCTTATCCTTTGTTAGCCAGTCCTAGTCAAAGAGCGATTTCTCAGAATGACGTCATGATACATGAAAGATGGTGTGTTCGGCTCGAGGATTACTTACTTGATCGGCGGTGCGGTTGCTGCTCAGGCCCACGTCCTCGATAGTATTCGAACATTCTATTTAGGGTCCGAAGAATGATTTATACATTTCCTCGTGCGTCAGGTTGAATTCCCATAAGCAGAGGGGCCGACGTTTGCAAGGCTGGACTCGACGAACCAGCATGACTTGCATTACCATAACCAAACTAAAATCTCCCTCGAAGAGATCCCGGATGCGGCTCTGCAATATAGGCACATCCTTGGCTGGACCCCAGCTCAGCCCCCTGCTGATCCATGACATCAGTTATGGTGGAGGGCCCGAGCGAAAGGTGGGGGGAGCTACCCACTGGCACTTCTGGGAGCGGTGATGTAGAACCACTCCCGTTGCCATAATCCGGACACCTCTGGAAAGGAACCTTTTGGCCACGGAGCTCCTGCAATCTTGCTTATTAATGCGCCTCCGCACGCTACATGCTGCCCTTCGACCATCTTCGGCTTCACGCCAAAGGTCTTGAGCCACGGGCGGAAGTGAGGGGTAATGCAGAGGAAGGCCTCACATACGACAATAAATGCCGAGATGTGGAGAAAAGAGTCCGGGGCTAGATCATTGAAATCTAGCCCGTAATAGAACATCAAACCCTTAACAAAGGGATCCAGAGCAAGGCCTAGACCTCGGAGGAAGTGGGAGATGAACACAACGTTCTCGTTGGGTTCGGGAGTAGGGACGACCTGCCCTCGGGCAGGCAGCCGATGCGAAACCTCGGCGGTCAGGTATCTGGCCTCCCTCAACTTCTTGATATCCTCTTCCGTAATGGAGGAGGGCATCCACCGGCCTTGAAGGCTAGATCCAGACATGATTGAAGGTCCGAAGCACCTGACCTGGGCTTTGGGTGTTAGAACTTGAGGCGGGAGAAGAATTCAATTGAGTACGGGAGGCAAAAAAGTAAAAGCCTTGTCCCTTTATAAAGAGGGTGGATATCAAGCGTCCTCCTCGTGGCCGTTTGGGACTTACCTAAAATCTAGGAGTCCTAGGCATGGTTGGGTTACCCATGCCCGTATTGATGAGAATCCCGTAATTAGGGGAACACGATCTCTGCTTTGACAAGACGTGTCAAAAAACTGCCTCGCGTTATGTGCGGGGCTGGTTAAAGGAAACGGTTCGAATAATCACCGGGCCATGGCATAACGTCATGTTGGTGAAACAAGTCAGCAGATTAGATTTGTGGAAATATTATTCTCTCTACGGTGGAATGTGGAACTTATTTTGCAGGGTCAGACACTATCCTTGTATTCAAATTTTTCCGTGGTGTATTCGGAGGAGGAACCCGCCTTGCAATGCCGAAGACAATACTGCGCGCCGGACTCATCGTCATTGAAGCCTGGTTCAGGGGCTACTGAGGGAGTCCTGGATTAGGGGGTCTTTAGACAGCCGGACTATATCCTTTAGCTGGACTGTTAGACTATGAAGATACAAGATTGAAGACTTCGTCTCGTGTCCGGATGGGACTCTGCTTGGCGTGGAAGGCAAGCTAGGCAATGCGGATATGTATATGTCCTCCTTTGTAACCGACCTTGTGTAACCCTAGCTCTTTCCGGTGTCTATATAAACCGGAGAGTTTTAGTCCGTAGGACAACATACAATCGTACCATAGGCTAGCTTCTAGGGTTTAGCCTCTCCGATCTCGTGGTAGATCAACTCTTGTAATACCCATATCATTAAGAATAAATCAAGCAGGACATAGGTTTTACCTCCATCAAGAGGGCCTGAACCTGGGTAAAACATCATGTTCCCTGCGTCCTGTTACCATCCGCCTTAGACGCACAGTTCGGGACCCCCTACCTGAGATCCGTCGGTTTTGACACCGACAGCGTCCATGGGCTGATTTTTATGAATTTAATTTCGAATTGTGCAATGTAATCTCTGCTGAGATGTATAGCCAGTAGCCCTCAAGGTGCGTGTTGGCCTAATATCCGGGATGCACCTGAGGGAAAAAATCAGACCACTGACCCTAGTAGCCCCTGAGACTCAGGTCGATTCATAAAATCAGCCTGAGGATCAATTCCCAGCTCGGCAGCATACTTAGGAATAGAAAAGCAGTGTGCAAAGTCCTCGAGACTCAGGTTGGGTGCGGCCGACCAACCTGAGGATAATAATCTCCTCGAAAACTATATTGCACTTTAAATTTTTTGCATTGGATTGTCAATGCCGTAGCCCCCGAGACACTGGTTGGGTGGCAACACCAGATCAGGGGATCGATGTACCCCTTTAATGTTTGTAAACAACAAGCACGAAGCACAGTAGCCCCCGAGTCTTAATGTGGGCACGGGTGGCCGAATTAAGGATCGATATCCAAAGTAAAATACAAATGCCGATGATATGTTTATTTTGACTCCGCTGCGACCGTTTATCAGTTGAAAGTGGCCCATCGTCGGCTTCTACCCCTTTGTAGATACTATGTAGCGTGTTTCCGCAATAACAAGACAACCCTTAGCCGATGTCTTGGTGCCCGAAGGCGGTTGAGTTAGCGGAAACGAGGCAATCAGATATGCGGGCTTTATAACTTTCACTTAGTCAAAGGAGTTTTAAATTGGGGAAGCTAACTACGAGCCCCTGGTTAGTGTTCGGCGACAGCCGAGGTCAAACTGTAAACACTTCAGCCAATGTTATGAACGGCCCGTCATTTAACACAGTCATCGGATCACTGACCAGTTTACGCTTATTGTGACAGTAAGTTTTCGGCTTTCTCCACTGAGGTGCTTAACCATGCTAGCTGGAAGCAAAATTGCAGTGGTTCTCCTTTTGCACACCAGGCCGAACAAAGTGGAACGTAGGCGGTCAAGCACAGGAGCCGGGCAACCCAACTATTGACTGAAGAAACAATTTGAAACCAATGCATATATAGTAATATCCGAGAATGTTTTTGCCGAATCTCTAAAGGTGTCCGGTGTTGCACTGCGTGACTTATGCGGGAAACACACAAATAGTTTAAAAATCCCATAATCTTGGAAAACCAAAGAACGTCAGTAAAAACTAGACGTCCGAACAAGATCAAGTGTTCGGTGCCAATCCGAAAATTGGTCTAAGAAAAGAAGAAAAAATGCTTATGTCATGCTTTAATATGACACATCCTATCTCAAGACTTCAAGAGGGTCAGCCTACGGCTTCAACCTCCTATCTCTAAGGCGGGGTTCTTCTCGTTAGGCCAATTTAGCAAACTAAAACCCGAGCGGCTTGAGAGAGAAATCAGGCTACCCGGCTATTGACCACACACTCACTTCAAAAAAAGGAGTGATAGAAAAAGACTTTGCAACGACTAGGAAGAAATTATTTATTATAAAACGGCTCATGTAAATTTAAGAGGCCCCAAGTGACTTGGGTAAAAGAATTTTTATGTATAATGATCGTATGTACCGAAGTACTTGTATCATATATGTGTTCACCCGAACTTTAAACGCGTCTTAACCGACCGGCGGCTTCACCCTCTTCGGTCAAGGACCGAAAAGTGTTATGTACTCCACCTGTCAAGAATATCAACGGTGTTTCTGATAACCAGGCAATCAGGCCATATGGCTATAACAGACAAAGCGCGCTCAGGGAACTTATGCTATATTACTAACAAAGTGTAAGAAGCATCTTCGAAGAAAATAGTACCCCCCACCGATACCTTTCTTCGGTGCTCATTGTTACTATGAGACTTGTGCAATAGATTTTTTGTACTCATGAGTTTCATTGTGTGTTGACCATAATTGAAAATAAGAGCGCTAGCTTTCGGCTTCACCCAGTCTAAGGTCCGGCTCAGATGACCCGATCGTGACAATCGCAGAGGTGCTCCCTTTACTCCCTAGCCGAACAATCGGGAACGTAGGGGTAAACACAGGAGTGAGGCTACCCAGCTTGCAAATCGCTTAAGTCAACAAGGTGCATATTGTGGCGTAATACACGAACAAGGAACGAAGCCGTACAAGTATAATCATATGCAAGAGGAAAAGCTTCAGAAAGGAAGCCCCCAAGTAAATGGGGTATTTGAATTTGTGTGTCACAAACAAAGTTTTAACAAGGGAGTTTTTTCACATACAAATTTTTACAAAGAAGGGATAATGCTTGGTCGAATCGAACAAAATTTAAGACTTTGAGCACGAAAGCGACGTAGCTGGTTAATGTTTTCGGCATTGATGATGCGGTCCGTGCTTGGTGCGGGACAAGGTCTCAGCCCCCAAGCCCGATGTGGCCGAGCGAAGAGCTCGGCACTCCGAAGTGGCGACATGGTATGGCCAAAGTGGCGAGGTGGAACCCCAGTCCAATCGAGGCGGTGGAGCAGGCCGACAGTGTGATGCCGAAGTCTCCAGCGTGGGTTAATGAAGTGATGACGGAGCCCCCGGTCCAGCAGAGGTGATATGGTACGTCGGTACGCCGAGGTGACAGCGCTGCCCAATCTGGATCATTTACTTCTGCACAAAAAATAATGCAAGCCGGAGATAATAGTAATAATATTTTTTTTTAAAATCAGAGCATAATAAATAATTTATGAAAGGTGAATAATAAAAGAAATATGGCCCATGCGCACCCGAGTTACGAACACAATGTGTGTGGTACAGCGACGACATATCGGATTGTCCTAAAACGACGGCCTCAAAGTAGAACAGGCTGCAAAACCTGCAGTACCAAAAATCACTGACGAGCAAAAAATACTCTTGGAAATATTATTAACATGTGCAACACGAATAATTAAAACAATTGCACCTGTCGATTTATCTAACGACGTCGAAACTTGCTAGCAGATGAGATGACGATGGACAAGGGACGTCCTGGCCGGAGTGCATCGGGCCGGACAATATATGGAACCGCCAATCCAAACGCGGAGGTCAGTTTGATGAAGGGTCTGACACGTACATCGGCTGGCTAGATCGATGCAGACGGAAAAGCATGTACAAGCTTCGACGAAGTATCTCTGCAAAAAAAGGTGTAGTACAAACCAAAAGAAAACAATCTGTGTGTTGTAATTTTACGTGCTAAGCAATTAGCCAAGAAAAATAAAATTTGACGGCGATGACCACAACAGACCGAAGTAGAAAGAAAATAAAAACGATCTAGATCAGTAATCAGATCACTTTGGCCTTGATCTTTCCAGGAGGATTTACCAATACGTGAAATAGCAGTACTTGCGATTGAATTAAGATTAGTAGTACTTTTAGTCTATGCACTTATCAGCAAAAAGTAGTACTAGTAGAGGACAAGCCGCAGCCCAAGTACTGGATTTAAAAAAGGGAGAGAGAGAAAGGAGCCTACCTGGTGCATGCAATCCTCCTCCCCGTGTGCTTGGGTGCCTCAAAAAGTGGCTTGGTCGGCCGACGTTGCTTGCCAAAAGGCCTCGGGATTTGTGTTGCATCTAGTACTAATTGAGGTAGTACTTTGACACTAGTCCGGATAGTTAAATCTTGGGGACGCATCAGGGTTGGACATCCGATTTGTTTACTAGTACGGATAAAGTCCTCCGCATGTGGAACCCTGTCGTCGCCCGCAAAGGAGTGCAAATCATTTAGATCATCTGTGTCCGTGCATAAATCCATGAACACGACAACGTAAAATCAGAAAAAGTAATCCTTAAAAAAATTAAGTGGAGATGAATAGATCTAATCAGAAAGACATCACCCAACAGGCTCTCAATGAAAGCACTAATGTCGGTTCAATATCTGGCGTATTTCGTTGTAGGGGTCCTAAGTTAGGCGTCTTGGAGCGATGGTAACATGGACACATGATTTTACCCAGGTTTGGGCCCTCTTGATGGAGGTAAAACCCTACATCCTGCTTTTGATTGTATTCATATGGGGTGTAGTACAGAGTACATGTGTCTACCACGTGATTGTAGTAATGAATATGAGATTGTCTATTGACTAGCCTGGCCTCGGCTTATATGAGACACTGGAGGCCTAGGGTTTAGGAGAGTCCTTGTCTTGGGCGCCATGTCTTGTGGAGTCTTCCTTGTATGCGGTAGGGGTTGTCCGAACTGTCCCATGAGTACGTGGCCATGGGGTCCTCGGCCCAATCTAACTGATCGGGAGACGACGTGGTGAGTACCCCTAGTCCAGGACACCGTCAGGGGCCAGCAGGGGCCCACGAGGCAGGGGGCACGCCCAGGGGGTAGGGCATGCCCTGGACCCTCGTGGCCAGGTGCTGGCTCCCCATGATGTGTTCTCAGTGCCAGATATTCTCAAATATTCTATAAAAAAACATATTAATTTTCAAGGCATTTGGAGAACTTTTATTTTCAAGGTATTTTTTATTGCATGGATAATTCAGAAAACTAACAGAAATTATTATTTTTGCTTTATTTAATATAAATAATAGAAAGTAAAAGGAGGGTACACAGAGTTGTGTTTTCTAAATTCAACCATCTCATGTTCTTCAAAAGGAATCCACTAACAAGGTTGATCAAGTCTTGTTAACAAACCCGTTCCGAATGGCATGAAACCGGAGAATTTTCGAATAACACTAGGTTACCTCAACGGGGATATGCATGCCCCCAACAATAATAATATCATATTTCTTCTTTATAGTAGGAAGAGGATATTCAAAACCTCCAATAGTGATTGTTGAAATTTTTCCAATAGAATTGATACTGTGGACTTGAGGTTGTTTCCTCGGAAAGTGTACCGTATGCTCATTACCATTAACATGAAAAGTAACATTGCCTTTGGTGCAATCAATAACAGCCCCTGCAGTATTCAAGAAGGGTCTTCCAAGAATAATAGACATACTATCGTCGAATATCAAGAATAACAAAGTCCGTTAAAATAGTAACGTTTGCAACCACAACAGGCACATCCTCACAAATGCCGACAGGTATAGCAGTTGATTTATCATCCATTTGTAAAGATATTTCAGTAGGTGTCAACTTATTCAAATCAAGTCTACGATATAAAGAGAGAGGCATAACACTAACACCGGCTCCAGGATCACATAAAGCAGTTTTAACATAGTTTCTTTTAATGGAGCATGGTATAGTTGGTACTCCTGGATCTCCAAGTTTCTTTGGTATTCCACCCTTAAAAGTATAATTAGCAAGCATGGTGGAAATTTCAGCTTCCGGTATCTTTCTCTTATTTGTAACAATATCCTTCATATATTTAGCATAAGGATTCATTTTAAGCATATCAGTCAAATGCATACGCAAAAAGATAGGTCTAATGATTTCAGCAAAGTGCTCAAAATCCTCATCATCCTTCTTCTTGGATGGTTTAGGAGGAAAAGGCATGGGTTTCTGAGCCCATGGTTCTCTTTCTTTACCATGCTTCCTAGCAACAAAGTCTCTCTTACCATAACGTTGATTCTTTGATTGTGGGTTATCAAGATCAACGGCAGGTTCAATTTCTACATCATTATTATTGCTAGGTTGAGCATCAACATGAACATCATCATTAACATTATCACTAGGTTCATGTTCATCACCAGATTGTGTTTCAGCATCAGAGATAGAAATATCATTAGGATTCTCAGGTGTGTCTACAACAGGTTCACTAGAAGCATGCAAAGTCCTATCATTTTTCTTTTTCTTCCTCTTAGAAGGACTAGGTGCATCAACGTTATTTCTCTGAGAATACTGCTCAATTCTCTTAGGGTGGCCCTCAGGATACAAAGGTTCCTGAGCCACTTTACCACCTCTAGTCATAACTCTAACAACATTATCATTATTCTTATTATTTAATTCATTGAGCAAATCATTCTGAGCTTTAAGCACTTGTTCTACTTGAGTGGTAACCATAGAAGCATGTTTACTAATAAGTTTAAGTTCACCTTTAACATTAGCCATATAATCACCCAAGTGTTCAATCATATAAGCATTATGTTTCAATTGTCTACCAACATAAGCATTGAAGTTTTCTTGTTTAACAATAAAATTATCAAACTCATCTAAGCATTGGTTAGCAGACTTATTACGAGGAATATCACCTCCATCAAATCTATAGTGGGAATTTACCTTTACTACCTATGCCGGGTTATCAAGACCATGTATTTCTTCAATAGGTGGTGAATTAAGACCATGTATTTCTTCAGCCGGAGGTAAATTCTTAACATCTTCAGCTTTTACACATTTTTCTTTCGTAGATTTCTTTGCCTCTTGCATATCTTCAAGACTGAGAAATAGAATACCCCTTTTCTTTGGAGTTGGCTTAGGAGTTGGTTCAGGAAGTGTCCAATTATTTTCATTGGTCAACATATTATTCAATAAAATTTCAGCTTGATCAACTATTATTTCCCTGAAAACACAACCAGCACAACTATCCAGGTAATCTCTAGAAGCATCTGTTAGTCCATTATAAAAGATATCCAGTATTTCATTTTTCTTGAGAGGATGATCAGGAAAAGCATTAAGTAATTGGAGAAGCCTCCCCCAAGCTTGGGGGAGACTCTCTTCTTCAATTTGCACAAAATTATATATTTCCCTTAAAGCAGCTTGTTTCTTATGAGCCGGGAAATATTTAGCAGAGAAGTAGTAAATCATATCCTGGGGACTACGCACACAGCCAGGATCAAGATAATTAAACCATATCTTAGCTTCACCCTTTAATGAGAACGGAAATAATTTAAGGATATAATAGTAGCGAGTTTTCTCATCATTAGTGAACAGCGTAGCTATATCATTTAATTTAGTAAGATGTGCCATAACAGTTTTAGAATCATAGCCATAAAAAGGATCAGATTCAACCAAAGTAATTATATCAGGATCAACTGAGAAATCATAATCCTTATCAGTAATAAAGATAGGTGAAGTAGCATAAGCAGGATCATATTTCATTCTAGCATTCAGAGATTTTTCTTTCAGCAGCTAATAGTTTCTTAAGATCACTTCTATCATTGCAGGCAAGAATGTCTCTAGCAGTTTCTTCATCCATAAGATAACCCTCAGGCACAACAGGCAATTCATATCTAGGGGGAGAATCATCATCATCACTTTCATCAATATTATCAGTTTCAATAATTTCATTCTCTCTAGCCCTAGCAAGTTGTTCATCAAGAAATTCACTTAGTGGCACAGTAGTATCAAGCATAGAAGTAGTTCCATCATAAGTATCATGCATAGCAGAAGTGGCATCATCAATAACATGCAACATATCAGCATTAATAGCAGAAGCAGGTTTAGTTGTCGCAAGCTTACTAAAAACAGAAGGTGAATCAAGTGCAGAGCTAGATGGCAGTTCCTTACCTCCCCTCGTAGTTGAGGGAAAAATCTTGGTTCTTTGATCTTTCAAGTTCTTCATAGTGATAAGCAGATATAAATCCCAAGTGACTCAAAGAATAGAGCTATGCTCCCGGGCAACGGCGCCAGAAAATGGTCTTGATAAGCCACAAGTGTAGGGGACCGCAACAGTTTTCGAGGGTAGAGTATTCAACCCAAATTTATTGATTCGACACAAGGAGAGCCAAAGAATATTCTCATGTATTAGCAGCTGAGTTGTCAAGTCAACCACACCTAGAAACTTAATATCTGCAGCAAAGTGTTTAGTAGCAAAGTAATATGATAGTAGTGGTAACGGTGGCAAAAAGTAACGATAGCAAAAGTAATATTTTGGGGTTTTATAGTGATTGTAACAGTAGCAGTGGAAAAGTAAATAAGCGAAGAACAGTATAGGAAAAGCTCATAGGCCTTGGATCGGTGATGGAGAATTATGTCGGATGCGATTATTCATGCAACAGTTATAACATAGGGTGACACAGAACTAGCTCCAATTCATCAATGTAATGTAGGCATGTATTCCGAATATAGTCATACGTGCTTATGGAAAAGAACTTGCATGACATCTTTTTTCCTACCCTCCCAAGGCAGCGGGGTCCTATTGGAAACTAAGGGATATTAAGGCCTCCTTTTAATAGAGTACCAGACCAAAGCATTAACACATAGTGAATACATGAACTCCTCAAACTACGGTCATCACCGGGAGTGGTCCCAATTATTGTCACTTCGGGGTTGCCGGATCATAACACATAGTAGGTGACTATAGACTTGCAAGATAGGATCAAGGACTCCCATATATTCATGAAAACATAATAGGTTCAAATCTGAAATCATGGCACTCGGGCCCTAGTGACAAGCATTAAGCATAGCAAAGTCATAGAAACATCAATCTCAGAACATGGTGGATACTAGGGATCAAACCCTAACAAAACTAACTAGATTACATGATAAATCTCATCCAACCCATCACCGTCCAGCAAGCCTACGATGGAATTACTCATGCACGGTGGTGACCATCATGAAATTGGAGATGGAGGAAGGTTGATGATGACGATGGCGATGGATTCCCCTCTCCGGAGCCTCGAACGGACTCCAGATCAGCCCTCTGGAGAGAGTTTAGGGCTTGGCAGCGGCTCCGTATCGTAAAACTCAATGAATCCTTCTCCCTGATTTTTTATCCCCGAAGACGAATATATGGTGTTGGAGTTGAGGTCGGTGGAGCGTCAGGGTGCCCATGAGGCAGGGGCGCGCCCCCCACCCTCGTGGACAGGGTGTGGGCCCCCTGACGTGGATTCTTCTTCCAGTATTTTTTTATATATTCCAAAAATAATCTCTGTTGATTTTCAGGTCATTCCGAGAACTTTTATTTCTGCACAAAAATAACACCATGGCAATTGTGCTGAAAACAGCGTTAGTCTGGGTTAGTTCCATTCAAATCATGCAAGTTAGAGTCCAAAACAAGGGGCAAAAGTGTTTGCAAAAGTGGATACATTGGAGATGTATCATGCTGTAAATTTTCGTAGGAAAGGTTGCATGACCGTGACAGATTTGCGAGCAAATAGCCTATCCAAGGTGGTGTCGACTTACTAGCCAGTCAAGAAACGATTCTGCCTACCAGCCATTGGATTGACATCCAACATCTGTCGTGCATCTTCTATCTCTTGTCTTCTTCTTCCTCCAGCCACCCAAACCAAACCACCCCGTCGGCTCTGCCTGCTCCCGCCTCCCATGGCTGGCCACGCCTCCGCCGCCCTACCGTACGTACCCTCCAACATTGCCCAGTCCCTCCCTCTATTCCCCCACACGTCCTATTATTCTCCGGCGACGTCAACCCCAACACGCACCCGCACCCGAACCAGTCAACCCTCGTAGTCCCCTCCGCCTGCGACTGGACCGGCGCATCTTCCACGGCTCATGTTCATTCCGTCCGAGGCCTCACCGTCATCCTCCGCCTTGAGGCCTTGGTTCGCTCACCGTGCGTGGTGTGCCGCCTCTTGCGTTGTCAACGTCATCAACAACCAAGAGGAACAAGGAGATGATTGTATGTGGAGAGGATGATAGTAAGGACCCACCAGCGTCATGGTAGTACGCAAGCAAGTGCCTCTATATTACAAGCCCAAAAATATGGTTCCTCCTAATGGTTGGACATCTGGGGCTCACGCCATTGTCAACATAGTCAATAAACGAGAGAATTACACTACGAGTGACTGACACAAGGGACCCAGCAGGGCCCGCAGTTTTTTTTGAGGAACAAGCAGTTGTTATTTATACTAGTTTTAGCGACGAATCAGGGTAACGACAGGGCTGTGCGTGGGCTGTGGCCCGTCTAGCCAGGGTTTTATTTATGTTTACCACATCATGAGCCCAGTTGTGTTTTTTCTTGCTGAAAATGGCTAGCCCAGTTCTTTTTTTAAAAGAAATACCCAAACGAGGCCTACTTGCTTTATCAGCCCTGCTGGGCTGCAAATCTTTCAAGACGAGGAGAGTTTCATTCGGTTTGCCCAGAAATGGGTTGTACATTTTTAAAACACATCAAACCGGGAATTAGTTTCAATTTGTTTTCATTTACAAGATTTTAAATTCCATTGATTTTTATGCATGGACAATTATTTGGATTTTATATTTATATAGATTATTTTTCAAAATAGTTTGAATGTGAATCGATATTTTGGGATTAAAAACAGTTGACCGCACCGAAATATGCAAAATTTCCTATACTTTTTAACCGTGGACACAATATGGGGTGTAATGCTAACAAAAAGAAGATGGGCTCCAAAAAAATTCTTAAGAATTAGCAAATGGGTTGTACATTATTAGAAATAATGCACATGAGAGCAGTGACTGTTGGATGTCCATCCAACGGCTGTCATGCTTCTTCAATCTCTGCTCTTCCTGCTTCAGCCGCTCAAACAAGCACCGACGGGACTGCCTACTCCCTCCTCCCGCGGCCGGCTCTGCTGCCGCGCAGGCCTCATCACCCCACTGTACTCCCATCGTTGGCCTAGCCATCCCTCTACTCACCCACACCAGCTGTTATTCTTCGGGGACGGCAGACGAACGAGTAAACCCTCGTACTCCTCCGCGTGCGAAACAATTGTCGAGTCTTCCCTGGCTCCGTGTCGTTCCCTTCCGAGGCCTCGCCGTCATCCACCGCCCTGGTGCTCCCGGGGCGGCCTGGTCAACATGGTCAATGAACGACATCCATCGAAAGTGAACTGTACATGGAGAGGCTGACAGCTGGGTCAACGGCCGCACGCAGGGAAATGCCTCCTTATTACGCGCAAAATAATGATTCCTCCACCTGACAGCTAGGACCCACGGGAAGGGCTTCTGTATTTCGCGAAAAAATGTTCCCCCCGCTGACAGGTCGAACCCACCAGCTATATCTTCGCTTCCAAGGAAGTGCCTCCTTATTACGCACAAAAAAATGAATACCCCCTGCTAGCTGGGACCCACCATAGTGGGTGGCTGACTTGTGGGCCTACTAAGTTGACAGGGACGGAGGGCTTTATCAACTTAGTCAATATGAACGATTCTAGCTCCAGTGACTGTATGATGTCCATCCAACGGCCATAGTGCTTCTTCAACCTCTGGTCTTGCTCCAGCCGCCCAAAGCAGCGCCAGTCGTGCCGCCTGCTCCTGCCTCCCATGGCCGGCTGTGCTGCCGCGGAGACCTCACCGCCCCCATACTACTCCCAGCGCTGGCCAGGCCATCCCCCCACTCACCCACACCCCCTGTTATTCTGCGGCGATGGCATCCTCACACCGCAGCCGAACCAGTGAACCCTCGTACCCCTCTCCGCGTGGGCATCCACTGTCGTGTCTTCCCCGGCTTCGCGTCGTCCCCTTCCTAGGCCTCGCCGTCGTCCACCGCCTTGGTGCTCTCGGCACGGCATGGTCAATGTGGTCAACGACCGACCTTCATCGGAAGAGTACTGTACATGGAGAGGCTGACAGCTGGGTCCACGGCCACAGCCCAGTTTTTTGTGATTTGCCAAGTAAGTTGCATTGTCAGGCCTGTTGGGCTGCAAATCTTTCAAGACGAGGAGAGCTTCATTCGACTGGCCGAGAAAATGGCCTATTAGTAATGAGAAATGGGCTGTATATTTTTAAAACTCATCAAACCGACAATTAGTTTCAAATTTCTTTTTTTCATTTCAAGATTTTAAATTGCATTGATTTTTATGCGTGGACAATTTGTTGGATTTTATATTGATATACATTTATTTTAAAATCAGTTTGAATGTGACTCGATATTTCGGGATGAAAAACAGTTCGGACCGCACCAAAATATGCAAAATTTCATATAATTTTTTTAACCATGGCCACAATATGGGCTGTAATGCTAACAAAAAGAATATGGGCTCCCAAAAAACCTTAATAATTTTCAAATGGGTTGTAAATTATTAGAAATAATGGCAGATGGGTTGTATGTTGTTTTCCACAGATTTGAGGCTTTCCTAAAAAAGGTTGACGCACAAGCAGTGATTGTTGGATATCCATCCAACGGCCGTCATGCTTCTTCAATCTCTCCTCTTCCTGCTCCAGCCGCTCAACCAAGCGCCAGCGGGACTTCTTGCTCTCTCCTCCCCGCGGCCAGCTATGCTTCCGCGTAGGCCTCACCGCCCCACTGTACTCTCATCGCTCGCCTAGCCATCCCTCTACAAACCCAAACCTGCTGTTATTCTCCGGCGACGGCAGACGAACCAGTAAACCCTCATACAGTCGTACTCCCGTCCGCGTGGGAAACAACTGCCGAGTCTTCCTTGGCTCCGTGTCGTTCCCTTCCTAGGCCTCGCCATCGTCCATCGCCCTGGTGCTCTCGACGCGGCCTGGTCAACGTGGTCAACGACCGACATGCATCTGAAGTGGACTGTACGTGGAGAGGCTGATAGCTGGGTCCACGGCCGCACGCAAGGAAATGCCTCCTTATTTACGCACAAAATAATGATTCCTCCATCTGACATCTGGGACCCACTGAAAGGGCCTCTGTATTTTGCGAAAAAACGTTACCGCCGCTGACAGCTCGGACCCACCAGCTATATCTTCGCACGCAAGGAAGTGCCTCCTTATTACGCACAAAAAAATGAATACTCCCCCTGCTAGTTGGGACCAAGTATAGTGGCAGGCTGACTTGTGGGCCTACTAAGTTGACGGGGACGGAGGGCTTTCTCAACTTAGTCAATATGCACGATTCTAGCTCCAGTAACCGTACAATGTCCATCCAACGGCCGTAGTGCTTCTTCAACCTCTGGTCTTCTTGCTCCAGCCACCCAAACCAGCGCTGGTCGTGCCTCGTGCTCCTGCCTCCCGTGGTCGGCTGTGATGCGGCGGAGGCCTCACCGCCCCCTACTACTCCCACCGCTGGCCAGGCCATCCCTGTACTCACCCACACCCGCTATTATCCTGTGGCAACGGCAGCCTCACACCACAGCGAACCAGTGAACCCTCATACTTCTCTACGCGTGGGCATCCACTATCATGTCTTCCCCGACTCCATGTCTTCCCCCTTCCTAGGCCTCGCCATCGTCCACCGCCCTAGTGCTCTCGGCGCGGCGTGGTCAACATGGTCAAGGAACGTCTTCCATCGGGTGTGGACTGTACGTGGAGAGGCTGACTGTCCTGGTTCTAAGTCTGACAGTAGTGTAGGGGGGGTAAGTATGGAGAGGCAAGATCTTAGGTATGGAGAAGTTGTAAGCACACAAGGTTTATGAGTTCAGGCCCTTCTCGGAGGAAGTAATAGCCCTACGTCTCGGAGACCGGAGGCGGTCGACTGGATTATGTGAGTATGAGTAACAGAGGTGCGAACCCTTGTCTCGGAGGAGGGGGGTGGCTTATATAGAGTGCGCCAGGACCCCGCCAGCCCATGTTACTAAGGGTCCAATGTACATTAAGGCAGGGCGTTACTGGTAACGCTAGTAATAAAGTGTTATGATGACCATAAAAGCTACTTAATGATCGACCATTAGCGTGCGGAGTGACTTGAGGTCTCCTGGCCGTCGAGTGGTTGGATCTTGGTCGAGTGATTGCTTCTTGGTCGAGTGTCTTTGAGTCTGTCGAGTGGAATACCTCCAAGTCGATTGAAAGGTGATTTCTCCTCGAGATGTCCTTGGGTAGGGCAGTTAGGACAGGTCCATGACCCTACCCTAGGTACATAGCTTCATCATTAGCCCCCGAATGGATCGAGGTTTGAGTGGGAAGGAGTTGAGAACTTCTCCGACTCGTTTTTCATGTTGTGAGCATATCTTGTTTCGGATCAACGGACCTGAGTGATGACAACAACTTCCTTTTTAGTCGCCTTGATCCATTCTTAATTCTTCGTCGAGTGAGTTTCTTTACTTGTAAGGCTCCGAGTGACGGTGCGGAGGAGATCTTTGGTCTGACAAGTTGTTTGCTGCCCGCGGATTTCGTGGGATCCGAATTTTGGGGAGCGCGCAGGACGGGGGAGGCCACAGTAATCGGACGGGATAGAGCGGAGCCGCCTTGATCCCCGCGCCACCTTTTTCACCACGTATCATGCGCGCGCTCGTTACGGGATTTGACAGACCCACCCGGGCCCACCAGTCAGCCACTCGGAAGCGGCCTCATATAAGGCGTTGGACTGGGGTCTCCCGAACAGTGCGTTCCCATTATCTCTTTTCCTCTTCGCGCTCCTCCGCTGCGCCCACTCTCGCTCTCGCGCCGCCGTTCCGTACGCGTCTCGCCGGCGACGATGGGGAAGGAGAAGACGGCGGCTCTGGAGCGGGCAAAGAAGGCGACGGCGAGGTCGAAGGGGAAGGCGACCGGCCGGGGCAGATCCTCTTCGCGAACCGGCCTGCCAAAGGGCTGGATCCAGGGCGACTGGATCCACTCGAAGATCTCCCAAGAAGACCTCGACGACCTGGCCGAGGGAGGGCTGATCCCCTACGGCTCGGCGCGGCTTCTGGGGAAAGAATCTGAGCCGCAACCCAGGGAGGGTGAGTGCGTTCTTCTTGCCACCCACGTCGACCGTGGGTTTTCCTTGCCTCCTCACCCTTTCTTTCAAGGATTTCTGAACTTCTTTGGGGCACAACTCCACCATTTTACTCCCAACACGATCGTTTATCTTGCCGCTTTCATTTCTTTGTGTGAGAATTTCCTGGGTTGCCGGCCTCACTGGGGTCTTTTCAAGCATATTTTCACTTGTCGCTCCCAAACAGTGAAAAAGGCTAATCCGAGTGACGAGAGGACCCAAGTGATCCAGATGTGTGGGGGTCTTGGTATCCAGATGAGGGGAAAAAGCTCCTTTCCGCCCATGATTCTTCCCGACTCAGTTCACGGGTGGTAGTCGACCTGGTTTTATTGTAAGGACCAGTCGACGCCAGGGTAGTCGACTGGACTCCCTCCCTTTACCATGGACTGAGTGAGGAAACCCTCCCCTTTGAAGGTGCTCCCGGAGGAGAAGGCGCAGGTGAAGGTGCTGGCCGATCGAGTGGTCCAGCTTACCCGTGATAGGGTCACTGGTATGGATCTCTTGGAGGTCTTCCTTCAGCGGCGCATCCAGCCTCTTCAAGCTCGAGACCAACAGATGTGGATGTATTCGGGTCTTGAAGACTCCACTCGAATCCACCCGGAGGAGGTCGACGACGACACACTGGAGAAGTGGCTGTCGGGCATTACCGGGAACAAGGACAATCCCAGGGGAGCCAGGAGAGTTCCTCCATTCGACTAGTCTCATGCACCAGAGAAGGTCTGATTCTGAGTTTTTGCTTGTAATCTGAATTCACTCGCGCAGCTGCCTATATTGTGTCGACTGACTTTGTCCTCCTTGCTTTCTTTCAGTCCATTATTGAAATGTATTCAATGCCCATCGGGGAGCAAGAGCAAGTCCTGGAAGGTGAGGCGAGTGGAGGGGAAAGCGGCGAGTGGACTTCCGACGGTGAAGGGGATGGAGGAAGTGACGACTCAAGCAATGGAGGAAAAGTCGAGTCGCCTCCTCGCAGGGAGAGGCGATCCAAGCTTGACCAAGAACGGCCGAGTGCCCGTGACAAGGCAACTGCTCAGGCTGGTCAGTCTTCGAAGCATCCTCGGATCTCTTCACCAACCC
This sequence comes from Triticum dicoccoides, assembly GCF_002162155.2. Taxonomy (NCBI): domain Eukaryota; kingdom Viridiplantae; phylum Streptophyta; class Magnoliopsida; order Poales; family Poaceae; genus Triticum; species Triticum dicoccoides. Next base: position 120,007,673 of record NC_041382.1, read on the forward strand.
CGACTAAGAAGGCGTCAAAGCACCCCAAAGTTGCAGAGCCGAAGACTCGGAAGGCGTTGCCGAAAATCAAGATTGATATCCCCGTCGCTTCCGCGTGAGTGTCTCTCTTTGCATTCACTCGAGGCTCTGCGCTGTTTGTTTTTCTTGTTTTAACTAGACGAACTTCGGAACTGTCAGCGCTGCCACCTCCGGGACCTCAGCTTACAGGGACGATGATGAGGTGATGGAGGATGCGGTCACTTCTAATCCGGGTATGATTCCTGCCATACTGTCTTTATTTTGGTCGATTCAAGTGCAACGTGTACCATTGGGTGATGTGATTTTGACGATTGAACTTTGCATAGCTCCCAATGTTATTGACCTCCCTGATGATGAAGAAGAGCCCGAGAGGCCTTTGACGAGGAAAAATAGGTGAGCTCCTTCAAGCGAGGTGCTACAGTCGACGCCGAGGGCAGAACCAGTTGTTCAGGACACTGGCGACGTCAATCGGGGTCCTGTTACCTTCACCGAGCCACTGTCGAGCGCCTTGCCTTGTTTGTCGACTGCTCAGGCCCCTGTCGACCCGCCTTCAGTTTTTGTGACCCATCATGTCCCAGAGGACGAGGTGAATGCTGCTAAGGAAGCCATACGCCAGGCGGGCATTATGATGGAGAAGATGAAGACGGTGCGGGACGCCAGCCAAGCCACCTATGATGCCAGCTCGGCTCTCCAGAGCAACGTTCAGGTTAGTTGGTCGCCGCTTGTTCTGTTAGGATATGCTATCTGAAGATTCTTTCTGAAAATCTTTGCATCTGTACACCCACTGGGTGCGTCGATTGAATTTTTGGACTAGTGGGGGCACGCTGAGTGCACCCACTAGGTGTAGTCCCCGAGACTACGGTGGACTGCTGGCAGTCGACTATAGTCTTTGTATTTTGCCGAATGTATAAACCAAACTGGTAATTTGTCTCTTCCACTCGGTCTGGTCGAGTGGGATCAGAACCGGTGGGGGCACGCAAAGTGCACCCACTGGGTGTAGTCCCCGAGACTACGATGGACTGCTGGCAGTGAACTGTAGTCTGAGTTCTACTTTCTCTCTCTCTCTTTTTTTTTGGACTCGACTTTGGCGGGCTGGTCGAGTGGGATCAGAACCGGTGGGGGCACGCAAAGTGCACCCACTGGGTGTAGTCCTCGGGACTATGGTGGACTGCGGGCAGTCGACCGTAGTCTTAGTATTGCCTTTGTTGTTTTTGCTGACTTCTCTCCTTTGATTTCAGAAATCTTGTGATCTTGGAGCTCGCTTTGCTGACTTGGAGAAGCAGCAGGTTCAACTGAACCTTGACTTGGAGCTGGCCAGGACAGAGCTACAGAAGGTCAGAGACGGCGCCGCTGGTAAGACGAGATTGTCGACTGGTCAGTTTTAGGCTTGAGTACCCATCTGCTATTTCTGAATCAATCATCATTTCTTTGCAGAAAAACTGAAAGAAGCTCTGGCGAAGAAGGACCAGGATTTGGCTGCTGCTCGTAAGGAGGCTGACGACAAGACCACTCTGGCCGAACAGAAGCTGGCTTCGGTCGGCCAGTTGGAAGAAGAGAATACCAGGTTGAAGACCACTCTGAATGACTCCAACAAGGAGTGCACGCGCTTGAAGAAAGAGAATCTCGTCCAGGGCGAGAAAATGGAAGGCATTGCTCGCAGGAGGGATGATCTAGAGAGCTATCTGAGAAGTCCTACCAAGAAGTTGTTCATCAAGCTTGAAGGTGCACATTCTGTTCCGACTGATTTTTTTTTGTGTCGACTCAGTGTACGAAAATTGACTTATCCTTGGATCGTGAATGCAGAGTTTTGCCAGAACTTTGAAGAGGAGGCTGGGCGGATCGAACCAGGTTTGGATCCAATCAACTCTCCCATGAAAGATGAAACTGCCATGAATCTGCTCCGTCTGGAATTTCGCATCGACAATGCCATGGACTACTTGGCTCGACTGAAGGTCGCCATGTCGCGGATTGACCCGGCACTTTGGCCAGAGGCTGTGCTCCAAAGTGATCTTGAGTCCCTGATGGCTCGACTGAATGAAATCCCAGACCGAGTGCAGGAGTGGAAGAAGTCTGCTGCTCGGTGTGGCGCTGACGTGGCTCTGTCCTTGGTTCGTGTCCACTGCAAGGAGGTACGACAAGACAAACTGGCAGCAATCAAGGTCGCCAACACCCAGAAACATGACTTCCGAACCTTTATGGAGACTTTCATCGCTGCAGCCACTCGGATAGCCGATGGCGTCGACCTGGATGAGTTCGTCGAGCCTGCCAGCCCTCCTCCCGCGGAGTGAACAAACTCTTATGTCCCACCTTAAATTTGCCTAGGAATGCCGAGTGATTTTTGTAACCGTTAAACTTTTTCGGGCTGCTTGCCCGAGTAATTCGATCTGTGATCCGAAACCTTTAGGATTTATCTGAGCTTGGTTTATCATTGAATATATTTATGAATCTCCTGCTGAGTGAACCCATTCTTCGTTCGAGACAACTTTTGTATTCGCAGCGCAGCTCTGAAGGAGAAGGAAGCAGTCGACCCATGTCTTGTCGCCCTTGCGGGTCTGCGACGGAGTGCACATCGTATTTGTGGCGAAGCTCTGTAGGAGAAGGTGGCAGTCGACCCACACCTTGTTACTGTAGGGCGGGATGAATCGCGCATTGTATTTGTGGCGAAGCTCCCTAGGAGAAGGTGGCAGTCGCCCTGCCCCTCGTCGTCCTTGAGGATTGAGACGTGTTTCGTACTTAGGCGAGTTCTAGACTGCAGCTAAGCCCCCGAGTGGGAGGATTGCTCTCTACTCGGTAGGATTTTTTCAAACTTAGGCGAGTGCCGGACTGCAGCTAAGTCTCTAGGTGAGAGAACTTAGGCGAGTACTGTACTGCAGCTAAGCCCCCGAGTGGGAGGATTTCTCTCCACTCGGTAGGATTTTTTCAAACTTAGGCGAGTGCCAGACTGCAGCTAAGTCTCCAAGTGAGAGAACTTAGGCGGGTACTGGACTGCAGCTAAGCCTCCGAGTGGGAGGATTTCTCTCC